>NC_054740.1:61577082-61717082 GCF_018143015.1 Lytechinus variegatus
AATAGTTTAAAGCTACTGAAATCCATCAATTTGATAGGCTGGTGGTAAACTTGTTATAGAAATTGTACATTTGCTACTGAACAAGTCTTTGTGAAACAGGTCCCCGATCGGTTGAAAATCAAATTATCAGGCTTTTATCGCTGTCATATGAAAGATTCATCCAAACTTTCTTCATAGTGCAAGTTGCAGATCCGAACCAGATCAGAGGTATGTTGTCACAAAAACAAATCATACTTGAGTCACAACGCGATCTTTGGTTAGTTGAAAATTCCAATTGCGTTTGGTTTGTAGAGATGCGTTTAATTGCAACTAAACTCTTTCTTTAATAGGTCCATCTTACTTTATCAGATTATCATTATTCACTGCTTTGTGTTTTTGTTTTGTTTTGCTTTTTTTTCCTCTGAAATTTAAAATAATTTTTATTGCCTGAAATATCTCATTTGTATTCCCATTCGTTTTTGTTCTGTTATTCAGGTATATTTCAAGCATCTTCATTATTCGGGCCTGCCTGTGGATATCTAATAGGTGGTGTTATACTTGAGGTCTATACTGACCTTGATGTTGACATCTCTCAGTAAGTTCAGATTTGATTCCAGTTATAACTACTATGGACCAAACAACAGGAACAAAGCAACCCCCTAAAAATAGCAAAATGAAATATGAAGGAAAATACATAATCGAAAAGAACCAAATAAATGACACAAATGGAGTATTACAAAACAGATTGAATGGCACATTACAGCTTCCAAGATAAATAGACCTAAAATAAAACAAATGAATAAATGTTGTACGGCAAACTACTACTGAATTTGTTGTGCGTTATCAATACAACTCGTGAAGAATTAAAAGCAAAACAAATTATAGTTGAACAATTTAGCCTTCTTAGACCTATCTTCTATTTCTTTGTTTCTTATTTTCTTTCCGTGATGGAGTCCTGTATATTACAAACGGATATGCTCGAAATTTCGGAAAATTTCCTTTCCACGGGTTTTGTGTTCTTAACTACCTTTCATACTTTTTTTTCGCCCGTATTCAATGAAAGCAGAAAAGGGGCACTGTCTCTTGATAAAATAGCACAATTGCTTAACCGAATTATACTGGAAATAGTAAATAATTTGAGAGAACTATTTTACGCCATCATAGTAGAATCTTATATTTTAATCGATAGACTACAATTGTTTCTAAAAAGAGAAAAGGACAATACAATTCCATGTTTTTTTGGTTTCAGGTTAGGTATTACTTCAGATAGCCCACTGTGGGTTGGTGCATGGTGGACTGGCTTTCTTCTGACCGCCGCCATCTCTTTTCTGGTTGCTTTCCCGCTTATGGCATTTCCAAGATCTTTACCAGGTAAAACAAACGCAAAATATTAAATTATTTCTTCTAATTCCAAACAAGATAGAAACAAAATATTGATCACATCAACGACGACATGATTATCATAACAGGATCAAAAACCAATCAATTCCAGGGAAGTGAAAAATGCCCTCCCAAAAAACCCTAAAACACCCTTTCACTCGTATACAATATCATTATGAAGGATGGCAAAGTTACAATATATTTGTTATACATTGAAGAATTGCTCTTTGAAAATTATGATGTTCGAACAGAAGATGGTGCGCAACCTTTCTGCACGGTAGCACTATTTTTTTTCTGAAAAGTCACGTCAATATTACTGGATATTTATTATCCCATCTTTTACATCATTATTTAAACCAATTTTTACAGATTGCAGTTCTGTCATCATCTGTGAGATATTAATCGCTAGTAATCTACAAATTTATAACAGTTGTGATTTAAATTTATAAACGTTTGACTAATCATATCGTTTCAGTTCGGATTACTGATGATGATTTTGTGCTATCAATATAAGACCTCTTTCTGACGATTTCACATCGCTGATGTTCTTTACATTTAGGGAAGAAGAAAGTTGAACATGCATCACAGGCTCAGAAAGGTTCCGAATTCAAACGACGATCCGGTCTCAAGAATGGCGTCAAGGATTTCCCGAAGGCAATCTGGTGCCTCATCAAAAACCTGACGTTTCTTTTTATGAGTTTTGGAGTGATTACCGAGTGGTTCCTTCTAACTAGCTTCGCAACGTTTGGGCCAAAGTACCTGGAAACCCAGTTCAGTATGACGTCCAGTGATGCCGCACTATTAGCTGGTTTGTTAAAGTTCTCATGATTTTAGATTTGACTTGATGTCGATGATGATGGTGACAGCGATGGTGATAACGATAATATGTGATGATAATGATGATGTATGATGATGAAAATGCTAATGGTGGTGATGAAGAAGAAGATGATGATGATAAAGATGGCGATGATGATGATGATGATGATGGTGATGATCATGATGATGTTGATGACGATGAAGATGATAATAATTACGATGATGATGATGATTATCATAGTGATGATGATAATTAATGACAGAGATGAAGATGATGGTGATGAAGGATGGTGATGGAGGTAATGGCATGATGAAGATGGTGGCTTTGATGAGGGGGAGGAGAAGGAGGAGGAGGAAGGTGACCATGATGACGTTTACTACGACAATGACAATGATGATGATGGTGATGATGATAGTGATGATGATGAGGATGATGATGATTTAGTAATGGTAGGGATGAGCGTTGTTCGAACTTTATCCATACATCCCAACCAAAGTGATTTTTTCGCCATCATAACAATCTTCCTTCCACATTACAGGTTATATCATCATTCCAGCTGGGCTAGCCGGGACTATCATCGGGGGTATCGTAGTTTCCAAACTAAAACTTCATTTTAAGGGTATGGTCATCATGGCTCTGTTGTGTCTCTTCATCTCTGTCCTCACCATTCCATCTTTCTTGGCAAGCTGTGACAACCCTCCGGTAGCCGGTGTCACCGTTCAATACACCAACACGTAAGAAGAAGCATTATCATGTTACAATTAAATAAAAAAACAGGGGGTGTTTAAACTGACGCCAGTTGGTGCATGGTGTCCCTATATGAGAACCACACCCTAAGATGTTAAAATAACACTCAAGAGTTTGAATATAACACTAAAGAATGATACAGTATAACACTCATAGGTGTTGGGATGAACACTCATTGGTGTTAAAGTAACACTCCACTCAAAGGTGTTGGGAGTCACAGTCACTGATGTTAAAGTAACGCTCAAACTGTCAAAGGTGTTCTGATAACACTCATGAGTTGTGAATTAACACTGTAAATTTAACAGCGGAGTACTGAATTTCACATTTTTGCCGTGCATCATGCATTTGAAGTTCGAACGGGATATCTTGTTTGTGGAAAGGATTCTACAACTTTTCGAAAAACTGGCAGAATATGAAGTCTTTGAAATACATATTAACGGCATTATTGACATTGCACTCTTTTAATCATAAAATTTACATAAGGGTCCCTTTCTCACTAAGAGTTACGATTTATCCGATCATCGTAAACTATATGGAAATCAGACAATGTCATAATTAAGTCTCCAGGAAATTAGCATGATTAATTACTTTGCAAACAAAGAACAATGAATTTTTCAAGAAAAAGATGAATGTATGATTATACATCACATCTAGAAAATGTTAGATGTTGACGATGCTGGCTTTCCATAGTTGTGGTTGATCGGATCAGGTCTCACAGGCCTAATTCATTCCCATAGACTCATGTGTTAAATTGGCACTTTAAAAAATTCATAAAAAATAAGGATGAAATTCGGGGGTCGAATGTTTACTACCAGTGGATAGGATTTATATCTGGCAATCCATATCCGACCAGAAAAGGGTCCCTCGACCGGCTCATTTTAAAAATAAACTGGCGTGTTTGAAGACACCGTCGGGGGGAGCAGATTCATCAACTCAAACAGCAAAATAGCCCTAATCCTTCCGCCAGTCAAAATATAGTCCAAAATTGGTGATATTTCTTCCCAATTAGGGAAAAGGAAGTTCAGTAATTACCAAAAATAGAATCAGTGTTAGATGGACAATCATATGCATACACTTTGTCAATCAGCCATATCAAAATAAAAAAAATAGCAATGGGTTGGCTCGAATGAATATCTATGGCCTGCCACTAGTAATTAGGCCCGTGAAACCATCAATTCTATGTGAGACGGGGTCCAGTGCTTTTTATTAGATAAGGAATCTTCATATAAAACCAATATTATTTCTCTTCATAAAGAAACCATCGTATTTTCATGACAAAGTTTGTCTTTTCATGGTATATATATATATATATATATATATAAACGATATTATATTCCGCATGTTGGACATAGATGTTATTAATGAAGCAAAGTGGTAATGCATTGTACTTAGTTCCAGTTGAGTTTATTTTGAATAAACTCAGTTGGAACTAAGTACACTGCATTACCACTAGCTTTCCCTCATATTCATATATATGTGGACATAACATACTAATTTTGTCTGTTTCTTGTAAATGTCTCATTCGTTGTCACAGTTCGCTGGTCTTCGAAGGTGATGAAGCTGACATTAACTCAGCGTGCAATGCTAATTGTGGATGTGGATCAGCGTTTGACCCAGTTTGCGGTAGCAATGGTATTCTTTATTACACGCCGTGCCATGCCGGCTGTGACGTCATCAATACAACTTCGAGTAGTATCAAGGTAATATTCTATTGTTAGGCTAGACTACTGTTATTTCCAACAACAAAAAGTTACTGATCTGGAGAGAATGACGAGAAGAAGGAAGCATATTTCCCCGAAAATCAATTCAACCTTTTACTGAACATTTATTTCGTTAAAAACCTAATTACAATGTTTACAAAATCACATGCGAATAATGCAGATAATTTATCTGCTAAACGAATGTCACTCAACTGAATAAATCGAAAAAAAAAAACCATTTAAAAACATACATTATCACTCAATTGAAAATATGAATTGTTGTTTTACTGTGTAAAACTTCTGACAAAGCATTCCAAAGTGTGATGCCAGAAGATAATGAAAAGTTCGTTGGTAAACCATGTCCTTGTTCTTGGTAAATGGAAGTCTGGTAGACCGTGTACCAGTGTGGGGGGTAAAGATGAATATTGGCATTCTTTGTAAACATAGTGTTGAACACACTTTTGCTACTCATGTTTTTTTTTAAGTTGTACACGAATTATCCACATTTCAATGATAAAGGCTAGGTGTCTTAAGAATGGCGTAAATTTAAAATGAAAATCTGTGTAAGCTTGATGACTCGATAATGACAATTACAAATCTTGAGTATTTCTTTCTAGAGTAGTAAATGTCTATTAAAATGATAATCAGCACAAACCCCACTCCCATTCAATAATACCATAGTTCAATTGCGGGGGAGGGGTCAATGTAAAATGCAAATGTGATAATATACGGGTCGGGAAGTAAAAATCAAACCTTATTTATTATTTCAATGTTTCGTGACATCATTTCACATGTATTATCTAAATGATCCTTCCACTAGATGTTATCGTTGTTGATTTCCCTTAAAATCATGTACTTAAAACTCTGAATGTTATCATTTTCAAAAAACAATGTTACTTGGGAGTTCATCTATGATAAAGCTAAAAAGCATGTAGTTTTTTTGTGTGGGGGAGGATTAAGCGATAAACTATTGGATTTGATCTATTTTCAGACTTGTATGATATTATTTCTTTGCTAATTTTGTCAGGTAAATGTTTTGGGTTCTAATGAGATTATAATATATTTGAGTTGTCGGCAAAAGAACACCAGATGATTAAGTATTTGAAGATTTATAGAAATCATAACTGCAAACTAGAAAGAGAAGCGGACCCAAGATTAAGCCTTGAGGGACTCCTCATAGATGAATCGATTGATAATGAGTGAATTAACGAATGGATGGATGAACGAATACAAATTCATCGGATGTTGTTTATTACCGGAGAGTAAAGTAGAAAGATTTTTCATGCTAAAATTAAATCTTTCTCCTTTTTACAGGCTTACAGTAACTGCTCTTGCATCGAATCCCCGGATGCAGCCAATGGCCTGCCATCATGGGCCGTCTCAGGGAAATGCTCTCAAAACTGTAGATACGAAATTTTATTCATCATCATGTTTTTCATACTACTCGCTTTCACACTGATGGCGACAGTACCTGTAACCATGGCAACAATGAGGTAGGTCAACTCCACCTGTTTTGGGGGACCTTCTAGTATCACATTATCATAAGACTTTCAAGAAAATGATCGAATATGCTTACTTTAGGTTTTGGGGATCTTACAAGTTAAGATACCTTTTCTCTTTCAATTGTCAGATTTTTAAAATATAATTTTACGCTTTGTTTTATTTTTCTTTTAACTAGAAAAATTGTGCAAGCTAAACAGTAATATTTCATTAACATCGCTGGGTTTGGCTTTATCCTCCGATTAGTTGATATGGATGTGTTTTATTACTCATTTTGTATATTTACTCTTTTGTGTATCTGATTCAGAAAAAAAATTATCGAATGAATAAACAAATTATTTTCAGGACATTTTTACGATTTTTTTTTCTTCACAACATGCAGATGTGTATCTCATGATCAAAGGAGCTTTGCCTTAGGATTCCAGTCTGTCTTATTCAGAGCTTTCGGTAAGTCAAGTAAAAGACAACGTGAAAGATAAATTGATAGATATCAGAAGTTCGTCAGAGAAACAGACCTCATGTACAGTAATCCGACTATTATCTACATATTTTGAATGCTAATTGGCAGTTCATAAAATAATCAACCGATCTTGTACGTCCACCCATTACTCTTTGTTCTGTATGATGATTTGCTCTAATATTTTACTATGTTTACTCCTGAAAAAAACCCATGGATATATCTTGATTCATATTTTTGATACACTTGTATCACGTCCAATGCCATTGTAACACAATACCTTTTCTGTTGGAACTGAAAAAAAGAAATTTGTAAAATGAAGGTAATACTAATTTTTTAATAGTCTTGAGTTTAATATTCCACTTACATTGCCATTGCCATTGCAGGTACCGTCCCAAGTCCAGTTGTTTTCGGGGCTCTTATTGACCTGACCTGTATTCTTTGGGAGGAGGACGACAGCGGCGGTCGACAATGCTGGCAGTACGACAACGAAGCCTTCAGTCGTACCTCGCTCATCCTCGCGATGACCCTTCGATGCTGCTCCATCGTTTTCCTCATCGTCAGTCTATGCCTGTATAAGCCCGGCCCAAGCGGAGTGGACCCCGGGGCCGACGACGAGGAACCCGCCGTCGAAGTCGAGGATGGGGTGACTGGAGAAACTCGGGAAAATGGGAACGCTTTCCAAACAAAATTGTAAAGACACGAAACAGTAAAAGTAAAAACGCTGTTGAAAAGGTATTCAACGCTGTTTAAGATACTTCACAGCAGTTGTTTAATAGGTTTAAAAAACTATGCATAAATTATTGAATATTGAAAATTTGCTGTTTAAAATGTTAAGCATTTCTTTATTTCAAACGACTACTGTAAAGTTTAATCAATTATAAACATCGTTGTTTAAAAGATTTTAAACAACGTTTTTATTGTGTAATATCATGTTCGATGTATACGCATCCGGGTGGAAGTCCTGTAGCAGATGATAATCACTTGTATTTCTGCCAAGACGGAGGCGAACTTGTCGCAATACAAATTACCTCATCAGAAAATTCTATTGAATATTTATCAAAGTAGGCCTATTAAATCGTAGATTGGCCATGATGCCACAACCGCTACTGATACGGTTCGAAGGCCTTAAAGATCTTCAAAATTTTCACAATCATTAGTCTTTCCATTTGTTTGATGTATTCAGAAATTTTATTTTTTAATGTGAAATGATGTGTATTTGAAATTGGTATTTTTTACTATTCTATTTCTGCAATGAAATGTCAGTCCTTTTTTAAATGTCTCTTTACCCCCTCCCTCTTTCTCTAATAATAACCTTTCCCTTATCTTCTACTTTCCCTCTTTTCATTTCTGTTTCTTCCACTTAAACTTCTCTTGCTATCATTCCTCTGTGTCTAACGTCGACCTCTTTCATAATATGTTCCTTTTCATTATTCTTTCACCTTTCGTTATCTTCAGGGGCCCATTTCATAGAACTTGTTTCTATGCATAGAACTTGTTTCTATAACAAAATTTGTAATTATTGTTTTACGTTACTGAAATCATTGGATTTGATTGGCTGATAGTGAATTTATAATATTTTTTTTCATGAAACAGGACCCTAATTGTTTTGTCATTATGGGTGTGTGTGCGTGTGTGTGTGTGTGTGAGAGGGGGTGGGGCGGTATTTATCTTCTATAACTCTACCGTATTTTAAAAAGGGGATGATGTTAGCCACTTCCGGATATGAAAAAAACTATCCTCTAAAGAGAGAGAGAGATAAAAAACAAATATTGAAGAAAGGCTTGCTGCGCATGCTCGCTTCACTCACACGCATATATTTCTTTCATAAAGGCATTTGTCTTCTCCTTCATGTCCTTCTCCTCATTTCTTTTACATCCACTATTCATTTAAGAATAGCATCCGTTTTGAAATATATCTATAAAGCATTTAGAGACGTCATTCAGATGTATTAAGTGCTATATAAAAGCGGATTTATCTACTATCTTATTTCTATTTTCGGTCAATGAAGTATAATTGTCACTTCATTTTCCAGGTCAGTTCACAGGTTTGAACAACTCACTATATGTCTTTCATATCTATATTTACAATTTTAAAGTACTATATTATTTATGTGCACCGTTAAAGGGGAGGTTAACCCTGATATGAATCTGTATTTTTTTAGTAAAGTAAGAAAAAAAAGTAATGAGATAAATAGCATAATGACAGTTTGGCGAAATTTTTAAACAGATAAACGAAGTTGTGAAAAGTTTCGTTCTGTATCGTCGTACGCAAGCAGTTTCCGGGATGTGATGTAAAATCCAGACAAAGTGTTTTTCTCAGAAAATTGAGAAACATCATTCAGGAACATCATTTCACGAACGCCTCTAAGAGCAAAGAAAAAATAGTCTTCATGGAATATTGGCCATTAAAAATTTGACTTATGGATTTTGTTTAATTACGTGTATGTATGGCTCAGTTGTTCCCATATACAACGTCTCATGATCCAATTCAAAATATAACTATTCTTTGATAAGTTTTGGGTCACACCTTCACTTAATATACATGGCTGTCTTTATTTTTCTGATGTCGTTAGTAAAACCATCTTGATGCCAGGATGTAGTTCCCGTTTAAGGGTGAACGCCGTTGAAGTTTTAATGGTGATGTCGGGGGAAGAGCGTGACTTCATGCACAATAAAATAGATCGATAATCGAATCGATTATACTGGGAAAAGATTATTTGAAATGTAACTTAAATTTTAACAGTACTAGGTGCCTTGTAGAGAGAGAGAGAGAGAGTATTTTTATTGTATTGGCAGCTGTATGAGGTTTTACCTCTAAGAATAATCATGTATTTTTTTAAAATGTATTTGATAATTTTTCTTGTCTGTTTAAGATAAATGGAATAAAATCCAATTGTGCCTTGATAAAGATAAATTTACAATATATTTGCATTACACAGTCTTTACAACTTATTTTTTTAGTTTCATCCGGTCGATGCAGTTTGAAATACTGGTTATATTCTATTTCATGACGACATTCATTCACTACTGATATGCCATGGTATTTAAGAATTCATGCAAATCTTTAAAGACGCGTCAACACAAGACGTCATAAAAAAAATTAGGCAAGTTCAAACATTAATGAGAGATGGATTGTTGTCTCTTGGCAAGTCACTGTAAGTCACTTACAGGTATTTTAATTTGCCATATTCACTTGTTCAAAATGAGTTTCCTGTAATGGGAATTCTGGAAATCGAATTGTTTGAAACAATTCAATTGAAATAAGGTGACGAGTATGTCTAATAGGAATTCAGAAAACAGTTGTTTAAAACGATGTGCCGAATGGTATAACAAAATTGACTTAATCAAAATGGGATGACAAGTAATGGACATAATGCAAATCAACTTGTTTAAAACGGCATTCCGAATACTTTTGATATCAAATTGACTTAATTGAAATGAGACGACGAGTAGTGGGAATTTGTCAAATCGACTTGTTTAAAAACGAGATGCCGTATATTTCCAATGTAACACATTGACCAAATCAAATGAGGTGACGAGTAATGGGAATAATGCAAATGAACTTGTTAAAATGAGATACCGAATAATTTCAACTTATCAAATAGACTTAATCAAAAGGAGGCGGCGAGTAATGGGAATTTTTCAAATCAGAATATTTAAAATGAGATGACGAGTAGCTTTCCAAACATGAGATCGATAGAATCGAAATGAGGTGACGAGTAATAGAAAATTCAGCAAATCTGCCTGATTAAAACGAGACGCCGGATAATTTCATACAGCGAATTGACATGTATATCGAGTTTTCAAGTAATGATAATACAACACATTTACGCATTTTAACAGATGACGAGTAGTTTTAATAAGCTAATTTTCTTAATTCGTCACAAATGTGTCATATTTTTTTTCTTCATAATGTCCCCAACACAGTTAAGCTTCCATGATTTACACTAAGAATTCCATTGAAACTGTACTTGAAACACCGTATTCATTTTGATCATATTTCTATTTATTGCATATGTTTATGAATATTTCTGAGTAGATACATGTTATTACGATGATCTATTTTTATGTATATACGGAATAAAGATATCATCTTAAATGAGACCGCCAGATGCGTTCCATTTCTGTTTTATTTCAATTTATTTGCCTTTCGACCTGCAGAGAAAAAAAGTTCAACTTTAATTTGGGTCGTCCCCGCCTCCTCCCAAAATATATGTATATCATTGCACCACCCCGAACTTTTTTTTCTTAATCAGTTTTTATTTTTATTTTTATTATACATATATATATATATTATATAAATAGTGTACAATCTATTGTACAATATACTGGATTATATGTACGACAAAAATAAAATTATCCCGAGTGCAGGTTTATTTCTCCGAGGCCGAAGGCCGAGGTGAAATAGGCTTGCACGAGGGATAATTTTATATTTGGAGTTCATATAGTCCAGTAATGTTGTATGATAGAACGTTCACTATTTATTATAGTAAATAGATCCCTCAGTCTAAGCCCCCATCATGGATTTTGCCATCCAAAAATCGAAAGTTATATTGTACATATGTACAATATAACTTTTTGAAGGGAGGTCACGTGGTACAAATCCAGCCAATCACAGCTCGTATTTTACTACCACTATTTACTATATACATATATATATATATATATATACATATATATATATATATATATATATATACATATATATATATATATATATACATATATATATATATATATATATTTATATATATTGTTTTTTTTTTGGGGGGGGTGATTATTTTTTATGTTACTATATGGAACGTCATTTAATGGTGAATTAAAATTCAAAATTTGCATTTTTTTTATACATAACATCTAAAAGACCTATACGTCATGTACGTGCCAATGTGATGATACCTAAATTGGAATGGTGGTCGAGTGGTACGTGGCGATGGTATTGGAGATGATAGTGATGATTATGATGATGATGGCGATGATGATGAAGATGATGATCGACGATGGTGATCGATGATCATGATGATGGCGATGGTGATGGTTATAATGGCAATGATGATGATGTTGATGTTCCAGGCTTGCATTAGCAAAAGCGATGAAGGCAAGATCCTTCGGTGCGTCAGTGCACCTCAATTTTGCTGCCCTTGAAAATTTTGCATTTCTTAGTTGGTTTTGGCAATTTCTATAAAAAAAACACACAACGATGCAAGTATTATGCAACCATTAATTCAATTCAACAATATCAATTAAAGAAGAAAAAATGGGTCCCAAGGCCTTTACTGCCAGGATTGGACAATGTAATTGAGAATATAAGACGATGATAATGATGTTGAAGATGATGATGATATGATGATGATCGTAATGATTATGATGACAATTTGATGATGATTATGATGATGAAGACGATGATGATGACGGTAATGATGATGACGAGTCGATGATGAACACGACGACGATAATAATGATGTTGATGATGATGTTGATGCACAGCAAAAACTGTGGTGTTAACCGGTGTACATAGAGGACCACACCAGTTACACCCCTGTTAAAATGGTGGTGTTAGTTTTACACCTATACGTGTTATTACAAAACATGGTTGTTACATTTACACTCTTTGGTGTTATGTTCAATCTCTAGGGTGTAATTTCAACACCTCAGGGTGTGGTCCTCTATTAACACTAATTGGTGTCAGTTTTAACACCATAGTTTTTACAGTGTGGTGATCGACGATGATGAGGATGATGATGTAGAAAAATATTATAATGATGATAGATTTTGTGATGATGATGGTATTGATGATAATGAAGATGATGATTATGATGATGATGAAGATGATGACGACGATGATGATCAGTGGTGGACCGTGACCCGGAGGAGACAAAGCATTGGAGGGGCACAACATTGTTCACAAACAATTCAGTGCCCCAGTCATTGTCTCCTCCGGGTCACGGTCCGCCACTGATGATGATGATAATGATGATGAAGATGATGATTGATGGTTTAATGACAGGAGAGAGGAGAGGATGTTAGAAAGCAGGAACGAGAACACGTCAATTTCCATTTAAAAAACATGCAGATCGAGATAAAATGATAAAAAGGAAATGGACAGAGGAAGCAAAATGAATGAAAGATGGATAATGCTTGAGGGGGGGAGGGTTGCTAAAGGGAAGAGATAGTGAGACTGTGGATGTAAAAAAATCAAACAAAACCCCCACCACAATAAAGGAAGAGGGGGAGCAATAGACTTCATTTTCATCATGTCTCCGACTAGACTCCAGTAATTGAACTGCGCACGCGCAGTTGAGACTGACTGAGA
Organism: Lytechinus variegatus; assembly: GCF_018143015.1. Taxonomy (NCBI): domain Eukaryota; kingdom Metazoa; phylum Echinodermata; class Echinoidea; order Temnopleuroida; family Toxopneustidae; genus Lytechinus; species Lytechinus variegatus. The sequence goes on from NC_054740.1 coordinate 61,589,978, forward strand.
CTGACCCTTGGCTTACTACTATTACTTCCGCCTAAAAATAATAATAAGAAAGTAAACAAAATATGAGATTCGCGAAGATGGAGTAAGAAACAAACCAGAGAAGAACCGAACTGTAAATTTGTTTCAAAATACAACTCAATACCCAGTTTATTATGGCCTAACAGCGACATTCAACTGAAATAAAGACATGTACCAGCCACCGCCGCATCCGAATTTACCATATGGTGAGTCCTTTTCAATCGATTTGTGAGAGAATTCAGTGATGCTGATGAACTTGAGTTGGTGATTCGTATGGCAAGCAGTGAAGCAGCTGATTTCGTGCGCTAGTTGTAGCATGGTGATTGTGTGGTGTATACAGTCATAGTGAGATCATTCATTGATTGAGCGCATACATGTGCACATGCATACGGGAATGCGAATGGTAACTAATAAGCATGGATGGATGCATGATCATGATGATGCGGGATGCATCTCTTAACCAATTAAATACCATGTTTACTAAATCTCTAAATCAGTAGTATTTCCAAATATATTTTGGACGTGGACCATTTGATTTTGATCTAGATCTATGTACCGTATGTAGATCTGAATATAAAATAAATAAAGAATAAACTTTTTTTTTAGGTTGAGCTCCTTATTCCACTTAACTTAGTTTTTAGTCTTAGGGGAGTATTTTTTTTGGTGCTCGGCTCACTCAGCCATTCAACTTTAATATGACTCAACCTGATTTTATATAAGACTTTAATATTGGAAGGAAGGAAACTGGTAAGCTAGAAATTACTTCAGGCAGTATTGACATCTTTAAAGTTTATGACAACAGATATGGTTTATTTTCTAAAATTCTATTTTGGCAGTTGCAAAACACAGATTTTTAGTGTAAAGTTAGTATGAAGGGGGGAGGGGCATGTCTTGTCAGTGCACTTAACTATTTTAGTTCAAATTTATTATCAATTTCATTTTATTTCACAAAAGTTTTCAGTTGATAATGTTCCTTTATGAGTAGGGCCTAAGTTAAACCAAAAGCTTTGGTCTCTGTTATGTTGGTTGTTCCGCTGAACTCCGTTGGCTCCACTCACCAAATACAGAGACCGAAGTTCTAGCTCAATCTGTACAGGGACTCAATGGCCATATATAATTAAGTTCAGATATAACTGGGAAATGAAGTTAGGCTACAGCTGAAGTATGTCACTGTTTTGTCCCCTTTTAAGTTTATTTTTCCCTGTCTTGGTGCATTTCAGGCCAAAACGAAATAATAATCCTTATTTGGTACATTTCTTTTAATAAAATATTTTCATGAAATAAAGTAAAAAATCGATGAGCCCCGTTGGGGGATTTGCATTGTTAACGGTGGCTGCACAAAAGCGAGCCGTCTGTGTAAGAGGAGCAATAATTGTTTTTTTTGTAATGTTAAATAAATCCTTGAAGCAGTTGGCTGCCAACTGTCTAGGCCTATAAAGTGTGCCATAAATCTCATAAAACTAATAATAATTTGAAAGAATATGATTTTCTTGGAAAAAACCTTGGCCAGTCAATTCCAGAATGAATGAATTAATGGTGCCCCATGTCTGCAACCCCAGTCACTTCACACACAATTCTGGGAATTCATGAAAAAGGCTGCATTTTGAGGCTGTCTCATGAAATGCATGCAATTCTTTTTTTTCCACATCATTTTGAGTCAGATTTTTAAATGAATACCTTTCTAATTTTCTATGTATTGCATGGATAAAATTTGTTATCGTTATCTTTTTTTATTAGAATCGTGCAGATAAGTGTGTGTGTGCAGACAAGGGCACTGTACAGACTCGGGGGGGGGGGGGGGGGGCCTTACCATAACTAATGCTGTTGATCATAAATTCCTTTGGGTCAATACCAGTGCATATAATTAAACAAGGTATCTTTACTACCTATGAGAACTTGACTGAAACTGGATTTTTACCTTTACCATCTTTACCTTACTAGAATAATTTCTTTTCACTTTCATACATGCTCTACTTATCTAGAGTCTATTTCTTGTTTAACTAAATAAAAAGATTATTTTTTTTTCTGAAAGCCAAGGCACAAGGATGAAACCGTAGGCCCTATAATCAATATAGGGCCTAAATGATGACTGTTACCACATTATTTTGAGTAAATATGGTATTACAGTTTGTTTCTTTCAAATTCTGATTTTTCAATAGACACAAAAATCTGTCTGTTTTGAGGAGTTTTTAAATATGGAGGTGGCTAGTCAAAGAAGGTACATGTAGTTTCAGTGAAACATCAGCAACACATTTTATCAAGCCTGAAGCTTTGGTCTATTATTTATGTAGCATGTAAAAGTTTTTGTCTAAGCGCTTTGCAATTATTATGCCAGTTATCAGATCCTGGCATGCCCGCACACAATTTATGCACTTTCCCCACTCTCTGGGGGAACTCGTATTCCAACAATGCCATTACAAGTTTGCTATGCATACTACATCTAGGCTTTTGCATCCCACCTGGTACCCATTTACATGTAACACCTGGTTGAAGAGTGGCAAAGTGTAGATTGATGCCAAAGAATGCTAGGCCCATTTGGATGCAAACATACATTACAAGGCAAGAGTCCAAACTGCGATGTCACAACGCTTCTATGACGCTTTCGAAAAGTAGCTGAAAAATTACAGTTGTGAAGAATGAGTTCAGTGTTAATTGAGACTGATATTAAACTCATTGAAAAGTTCCATCAAATATTAGTTAGCTTTACGATTTTCAGTAAGCTTTTAATGGAACCAAGTTCTGGTACTAAGTGTCAAGTATGATGTTTCTTTGTCTTAGCCTTAGTCTTTGGTAAGGTAGAAATATAATTCTCTAGATAAGATTACTGTCCCGTATGATTATTTGTAAGTTCTAAATTTCTGTGAAATTGAAACACAGTACAATCTTATCTGGAACAGGTGTATGCTGCCTCAGATCACTCAACTTTTGACCTTGTTTATCTATCTACATGTAGCTTGGCAAGGCAATAGGCTAATAGTTGGTATATTATTATCAATCAACCATGATTGGCATTGGTCTTTTTGATCAACACAAGTCAGCTTTCCTACTGCGCAACCTAGACACCGTTCTAAATATCTAAAGTTCTAAAACTAGTGTACTGGAAACTAGTAAACTAGTTTAACGTGTAGTGAGAACAGTCGAAGCGATCTTGGAAGTGATCTTCCAACCAGGTTCAGAAAACCACCTGGCGATGTAGTTTTGAATATTGCTTTGCCCTGTTAAACTGGTTTTAGTGTAAGTGAGGACACAACGTTCTTTAGGAAGCGATCTTTGCACATTTAGAGCACGCTACTCCACATGAAAGGTGTAGAATGCCTACACTGCGATTTTGAATTTTGCATGAAACATGTCACCCCATTGAGAGTGTTTTCTTAGCAACAAGATCGCTTTACGTGAAGTGATTTTGAAAACCACTTTCATGTGATCAAGTGGAACGATAGCAAAGCGATCTTCCAAACTGGTTTCCTGAATCAGTTTCCAGTAAACTTAGCATAATGAGAATGGTCTCTATGAATTTGGCACAGTAGGCCTACATGTATGTGTTACACACCAAATAGCAATTAATTCTTCTATTTAATATCAGTCATTCCTTCATGGCATGTAACTTGTGACATAAATTTACCAGTCTAACTAAAATCTGTTTCTCAAAATGAGCAAAAATAATGTCCCACTGTAGCGGTTCAACTTTCAATTTTAAACTTGAAAGTCTATTGCCAATAATAAAGATGTAAAAGTAAAACAATGATAATAATACGAACTGCTAAATATCCATTAAGATTTCATATTCAAACACATGTGGATGACTATCGTAGGAGAACTTCCCCACATTGACACACTATGGAAACTAATTGATCTTAATTATGAAAAATTATCATAAAAATTCATGTATTCATATTTATTCCAATTCAGGCATTTTTTAAAGGTTCTCCTTTGCAATGATTAATCTACTGTTTGATGAACACTCGCTGTGTATTACTGCTTGCATTTTAGTTTTTGTACATTGTTTGTAATAATTGTATGAAGCTATTAATATTGTATGAGAATGGAATAAATGATCAATCAAATGAAATGTAACTACTTGAATACTTTTTTGTAAAATGGGCTCCAACTCGATAGAATTACCCATAAAACTATTGACTATCCTACAAGCGGGTATTTTCCTTCTTTTGTTCAATTGTAAAAATTCCTTTTTTGTATATACGGTACTTAACCCAGATCGAAATTCATGTAACTTGCCAAATATGTAGGCTACATGGCGACTCATTGGGGCGAATTGGACACTAAGGGGGGCTGAATTACCCTTAGTCCCGTGTTTTATATTCCATTGTTTGGGTTTTCCCCACTACAGTACTTGGCATGATTGCCATACCTGTGATGTTGGCATGTGGCCAGTGAAGTATTATTGCATGGTTATGCTTACTACATCGTACATTAATGTTGAAAATTGGCAAGACTTGTTGCAGGTGAAACCGGAGTATGCTTTTCAAGAAAAGCATGGCGTTTGTACAACCAGTGATCAATCAAGGTATTTTGTTCAGGTGATGCTGTGTGTTTTGATCTCGTTTGCCTACGGGTGTCAAATTACTTGAATAGTTATGCTGACACAGATTCTTGTAACTTATTATAATTGAAGTTTCTCAATAATATGATATCACCTTTGCCTTTCTGAGATGTCATTGTAGTTCATGTTTTTTATCATTAGAAGTAGTTGTTATAGCTTGATCATATCATCCAACTGATCAGATGACTTCTAACTGGCATGCTATATATTATTGTATATTGGAGAGATTGAACAGATTCAAAGACTTGTATTTTTATGATAAATTTTAGGGCCCATTCATTGTTTATGTGATAACAATGTCAGGAGCTTTTTAATGATAATTAATGTAAAATTCAAGACCCTGGTGAGTGGTGACCCTCATGCAAAATGAAAGTTTATGACAGTAGATGACTGAGCACCTTCACGTGCAATTTTTTTCCAGTTGTTCAGTCATGCGTAACATTACGAACAGCTTTGTGAAACAACATGAAATTCTGTTATCCAAATACATGTAAGTGTTTACTCTGAAAGGTATAAAGGTTTGATTTGAGTTTTATTTGGAATTGAATCTGTTTTTTCCACTGTTTGTTTTCATTGACAATTCATATTTTTAATACATACCTGATAAACAAAGAATAATTTGGGATTACATGTTAAAGTTGGAAAAGCATATAAAATGTCTAGAAAAATAACAAAGTACATGATTTTGGAAAAGAGGTTTTTTCCCAAGAAATAAAAGTGGTGGAACCAAAAGTAAAAGCAGGACTTGTATTTCTTAGGTCCCTGAAAATATGAATGGTTTAATGATATTTTTATGTACATGTACATTGAAAGTGTTATGTCTAGAAAAGTTAAGTATTCAATGATTAAAGATAAATTCCAGTTTTGGTAACGATCTCAAAATGACTTTTTACAGAATCCAATATAATGACCACCCAAGTGTCTGTTTGTATGAATAAAAAATATTTGCCAAAGGATTCTGGGAGAAACTGTGTAATTGCTGAGAAATAAGAAAAATAAGCGCGGATTCGGTCACTTCTGTCGGGTCTTTATTCCAGCAATAATAATACACTGTCCCATGTGTGCCTATCTGTGTTGGTGATCTTCAGTGTGAACGTTTTTCAGTGTAGATTTCAAGATTTCACAAAGTTCAGTTTATGTAACTGTACCAGATCTTCATCCTCGATAATATACTGACATTTAAGCCTGGTTTTACAGACTTTCTCATGAAATCAGTGTTTACTGCAACTACTGGAATTTCTCTTTAAGTAGGGCCTACAGGTTGGAAAAAGTTTCTGTGAAAAACAGAAATGGTGGAACCTGAATTAAAAGCAGGCCTTGTATTTCTTAGATCCCTAAAATACAAAGAATTATACTGATAATTTTATTGTTTTTCATTGAATTAGCTCAGAATTAGGTAAGAAATATTATTGTGAGCAAAGTTTTTGGAATGAAAAGTCATTTGATATGTTGCCATGGTAACCAAATAGATTATATATTTTTTGAAAGAGAGTGCAATTGAGTGATGAATATAGTCATGGCATTGCACTATTTACATAAGAATTGCCCATATTGTCAGCTATATGTACATGTAGACACCAAGGTCATAGAATACCATTGCTTCTTACGAGACTACATATTCACATGCAAATAAAGGGCTTGCCCGATCTACATGAGAGATGCATGCAGATGTTCAATTTTTTATTGCCCATTTTTAATAACAAGTACTCAATGCATAGCTTTATACATTAATAGAATATTACAGTACCGTACATGTTTTTTTCACTTGTGTCCAATTAGTTCCTTGTAATCTCCTTTGTTCTTTGTCTGATTGAGGAAGGAAATAGTTGAGATATTTATTGCTATTGTGCACCATTATGAAGGTAGGAAACCAATATCTTTAGCCCCCCCCAAAAAAAAAAATTATGTTATACTCATTCGACCCTTTGTGATGTGCTGAGTCGTTAATGGTTTTTATTATTATTTTTCTTTTAGCAGACTCAAATTTTCAAGGGTGCCATTTTCAGAGTAAATCTGAATTTAGATTTTTCAACATATTATCTGCCATAGAAGACACTTTTTGATGGTGGAAAGGGGTCATTCTCAATCAGTGATTTTCAGGCTTTTTGAAAAATCAGGTTTAAATAATAAGTGACATTACTGAATGCTATTGCAATATGTTTGTGAGAAAATGTCAGATTTGGGCAAAGAATTTGCTCAAGTTTCTTCTCTATGGCTTTAGAAAGCACTTAATAGATGTGTTTTGAATTTTTACTGCATAAATCAATCATACCATACTTGATTTTCTTTATGTGACGGCATAGCAGTGAAGGTATGAAATAAAAATCCACGGTACTGACTGACCAAGCTTTCAGATTTTGGGCTTATGAGGGCAACATACATGTAACAGATTTTTAAAGTCATTATCTTTCAGCATTGATCAATATTGATTTCAGTATTGGACAATATGTTTATTATTATTTAGATGTAGGGTTTTAGAGGCGCAGATTTATTTTGATGTCTTGCGAGGTTTAACGTACATGCCTATGAAAACCCCATATCCACAGTCCTCATAATTCATCCCAAATACATCGTAAACTGATGGAGATGTCCTTATTGCAGGACATATTTATTTTATTATTATTTTTTGAGGGGGGCTACTTTGTATTATTTGATAGCAAAGAAAACCTTTGCTTTGCTTGAATACATACATGTAGATTATCAATTATTTGAATAAATTTGTTAATAAATAAATGGATTTATGAATGAAATTAGATTTTGATATCTTATTAAGTATTTTGACAACTTTGAATGATTATAGAGTTGGTAGAGAATAGACAATTAGAATTGATGAATGAATTTAAAGATATTTGAATGAAATCTCTCTCAGTATGCTCAATCGTTCATTGATTAGTTTTACCCAGTGGCCCATGTTGAGCCATGTTGGTTTGCCGGGCCTATTGGTAGGGTTTAAATATATTTCAGGTATAAATATATTTGAATTAGATTGTTCGAATGTATATGTATGCATAAGTTATTCATTATGTCATTTGCTTATTGTTATGTTATGCTGAGCAAAATTTATTTTTGTTATTGGAATGTGGAATAAATCAAATCAAATAAAATCATTTTCATATTTCTTATGAACAATGACCATCATATATGAATCCTCGTGTCGTTATCTGAACAATATGAAAACTTTTTAGAAAATAATAACAGCAAAAATCACCTCACCCAAGTTGAATGCTACTTTTTTAAAAATCTGTATTATACATGAAGCCAGTTTAGGGATACACTACAGTTTATCCCTAATCATATTATAGGCCTAATGGACCTATAAAGTCAATATACTCAGGGTTATATTATTAAATATTTTATCTATAATCTTTGTTTATAATCTTTATAAACAGGAGTGCCGCCACAGTTCCCCCAGGCACCTATCCAGCGGCCTCAGACGGGCCAACCCCCTCGTCAGACGGCCATCCCCGCACCTATCCAACCCCAGCAGACCACCCTCCCGCCCATCCCTGCAGGCCCACCCGGTGCACCTGCCCCGCCTGCTCCTGCAGGGGGCCCGCAAGCTCCCCGTTCGGACCTGGTGGCCCTGCCATCCAGGCCTGGGTTCGGAGAGGACGGGCGTCCCATCGTGCTGAGGGCTAACCACTTCCAGGTCAAGATCCCGTCAATTGAGATCTTTCACTACGATGTCACCATCACGCCTGATAAATGCCCTCGTAGGGTCAATAGGTAAGCAATCTTTTAGCTCTGTCTTTCTTCATGATATACATGTATATTGAAAGTTATACCAACATTAATATCTGCTTTTGAGAAGTGAGTCAAACTTTTTAGCTTATTTATTCAGAGCTGCAAACTAGTACTGGTTTTCAGTAATTAGTACTTAAAAATTTGAAGAATACTGATGGTCTCATGCAAATACAGATTTCATTTTGGTTATAACAATAAGTTATCCTTTGGTATTTCTTTGAAAATAATGATTTCCTCATCAAAATACTGATTTTCACTTTTTTCACCTTTCAAAATATTGAAATGTTCTTGTTCAGGTTGGCAGCTTTGTTGGCAGCTCTGCCAGAGTAGATTTTGATACAAATTGAACTTTGTGAATTTGTTATGAAAGATCTTGAAGAACTTCAAAATCAATGCAATGATTGTATTTAATTTTTCCCAAAACAGGGTCCCGTAACACAAAGCTTAACACAAATTTCATTGAGAGCTTCAAAAAACAAGGAAAATACAGTGTTTGAAGTTTTAGTTTTTTCAAGCATGAGATGTATTCACTGTTTAATATGTGTGAAAATTTCAAGCAGTCCAGAAAAATGTGTCAAAGAAACTCTTGTATGAGTTGTATCTCGTCTTTTATTAAACTTTACAATTTAGAATTTTGACAGTAAAAATAAAGAATTACTCTTTAATTATTAAGCTGATTTCATTTTACTGTTTGAAGACCAAATGATTATTTTAGCTACTTACAGAGCTGCTGGTTTGGAGATCACAATTGTCTAGAATGCTGTTAAAACCTTGTATCTGAAAAATCAAAATATTTTGATGACAGCTCAGAATAAGCTTGATTTTGTGATAACATCGGTCGCAGCCTTCTTCTGCCTAGAAAGTGTCCTTGACACGTATCCGGAGAATGTTTTCACACAATATAAGATAACCAACATTACCATGTTGCTAAAATACAGCTTTTTCTAAGCTGCCCTCTACATTGTCAAATTTTTATCAGCCCAGCTACAATCACTCTTGATTTACTTTTGTTGCTACAGGGATGTGATCGACACGCTGGTGACTGCATACAAGGCTAGATACTTCCAAAACAATCTTCCAGTGTTCGACGGCAGAAGAAACATGTACTGCAAGGAACAGCTACCTCTAGAAAATGAAAGGGTGTGTTTATTTTTCTTTTTAAACTTATTCTTACTTGTTCAGGTTTTGATTTGTATGAAATATTCTTTGGTATCATTTTAGATAGGAGGATTATCATATTTCATGCTTTGATGTCAGTTATCATCTTTGCTCTATCTTTGTCTCTATATTTATATTAATCCTATTTTCTCTTCCCAAAATGAATTTATTGCAAGAATTATACATCTAATTTTTGAGACATGTCGAAATTAAACTCTATTAGAAAATACTTGGATGCTAATTTTAACAATCTTTTCTTCCTGTAAATGAATAGAAAATTTGAAAAATATGTTTAAAATATGAAAATTGAACTTTTAATATGATAATCGATAGATAATGTTATGATTTTTAGGTTACTAGGCCTTTTCTGATTGAAATTACTGTTGTCTGTAATAGTTAGTGACATGAAGCGCAATGTCGCCCTCTACAGGTTGAACTTGAAGCTACATTGCCTGGCGAGGGGAAGGACAGGGTGTTCAAGACTCAAATCCGGTATGTGGGGAAAGTGAGCTTGTCCCTACTGGAATCTGCACTGAAGGGAGAGATAGAACACATGCCGTACGATGCAATACAGGCGTTGGATGTTATCATGAGACATCTCCCATCAATGAGGTAAGACACCCCCTCTGCTCCTGAATGGAATAGGCCCTACTGTGTGGTGAATGTAGAGTACAGTGGGGTATACCATTTGTTGCTGAGGGAAGGGTGAAAAGTCACTTGGTGCTCTAAAGTGAGAGATAAAGGATGCTCCACACAGAAAGCATGGGAAAAGAACATGGTAAACATGAAAAAAACATAATAAATGCCTGTACAAAACCATGAACTATGGAGATTTTCATACATAATTACGCTTATCTCATTCCCTTTAACAAGAAAAATCCAATTAAGTGTGTGCTTTTTGAAAAGTGCGCTAAAAAGGGAAGCGCAATAATATGAGAAATCTGCATAATTCATGGTTTTGAATCATAGTACAATTGGAACCTGTTTTGAGAATACAAGCCAAAATTCTATAATTCTTCCATTCTTGGCTTCCCATAATGTCAAAACAGAGTACTTAGACCCTGGTCTATTAAAGTTAAAATGAACTTCAGAATATGGACCAGTATGTTCGACAGCCCATAATGTCAATAGATTATAAATAAAATGTATTACAGATTCCAGCTCACTGGTAATTTTCTAATATAGGGGTGTTGGTACGATGTACATATACATTGTACTAGCACCCTAACTTCAGAAAATTACAAATAAGCTGGAACCTGTAATACATTTTATTCATAATCATATAGCTTTATTATTTATTGAGTTATTAGTGTTATTTTAGTAAGTGGCTCCATCAGTAATTGATATACATGTACTGTTCTCCTTGGAGGACCTACAACATCTATACAATATAACAAACATATGAAAAGTAAACAATGTGAAGTTAAGACAGACATTTCAACAAATGAGAAGAAATCATAAAACAACACAGCTGGCCAGCTTATCGATTAAGGCTATTATTACCCCGATATAAAAGAGTAGATATAGAATCTGAGTGGGCTTTTCTTATTTCTTTACAACACTTTTCTAATCTTATGCAGGTATACTCCAGTAGGGCGGTCTTTTTTCTCACCCCCGGAGGAATACTTTCACCCCCTCGGAGGCGGTAGAGAGGTGTGGTTTGGTTTCCATCAGAGTGTCAGGCCCTCCATGTGGAAAATGATGCTAAATATAGATGGTACGTGAATGTTACATTCATTCAGGCAGCTTGTTAAAACTCCGAGCCACGTCGTTCTTGCGGGAACCCTGCAAGCAGCTTGACATTTTTACCAATCATCACAGTCACAATAGACAATACAATGGGGATCGCAGGAAAGCTCCTATGAAAAAATCATAGCATCTCTATAAGGGGATTCTTGCGAAAAGACGTTGCATAGACTTTTGAATTTTCTTTAGAGCTACATGTATTTGACCAGTATCGGTATATCACCTTCAAAAGAAGTGTAGGTTTTGTATATGGTTTTAATGAAGATGTGGAAATGAATTCAATCCAGTATTTTCTCTCACATGGTTAATTGGCTGTCCTGTGTCATAAAGATATGGAGCTTTACTTCAGGTCTGTGAAAACTGTAAAAAGCATGGGCACATTGCATACTTGTCAACTTCATGTATCAGTATCAGTCCTACATGATATCATTCTTTACAATGTAGGATCTTGTGTCCCATTTTAAAATATGCCCATTTTACTGTTTTGAAAATTTACAAATGCCCTTATTTTTACATTTCCTTTAACATTCATGTTCCCTATTTATGTTATTGACAGTTTTGCAAATATGATATTGTTTCTTCTTCAATTGTACTTTTGAGTATAATATTAATGTTTTGGCATGTAAAATATGTAATCTTTCAATATCTTCATGATCTGTGCATATTTTTTTTTATCACATTTTTTTAGACAGCAAAATAAGGAAGTTAATTGTATATTTCCATACCTCCATTTTCAATACAGTGTCGGCGACTGCATTTTACAATGCCCAGTCAGTGATCGACTTCTTGTGTGAGGTTTTGGATATTCAGAATATCTCTGATCAACGGCGCCCTCTATCAGACTCACAGAGGGTAAAGTTCACAAAAGAAATCAAAGGTGAGGATATAAATGATCAATGAATTAACACAAAATTAACAAATCAAATTGTTTTCCCAGGAATTTCATCCTTTGGAAGTATGAAAATTGATATAGGTTCATGAAGACAAATGAAGAATGAAATAGCAATTAGTATGATTTGATAGTTTCAAAAGAATGTGTGAAGCTAAAGTTTAACAGATGTTAAATGATCATACTTAATTATGAAAACATTATCAAGGGCTGATTTTTACATGTAGTTATTGACTTTGAAGCATAAGTGTTTTTCTAATCCATATAGCTTTAGTTTGCCTAGATGACACTATAATAGTCTAATTTATAGTTTGATACAAAAATCAAATATTGATTGTACAGTACTACATGTAGGAGGTATGGATAAGTTTGATTTAATTTAACATAGAATTGTCACATATTAAAGAGAGGACTTATTACACAAATAAACAAATATGTCATTTATCTTGCAGGTCTTAAAATTGAAATAACGCACTGTGGAAACATGAGGCGGAAATATAGAGTGTGCAATGTGACCAAGAGACCAGCTCAAACACAAACGTAAGTATTAACCCTATAGCCGGGGGGGGGGGCTCAATCAGCCCCTGCCACCCCTACATTGTTTTCTTTCAGGTCTTGTGCAAGACCAAATTCATGACACTCGGTTATGTGATTCGAGAGCCACGCAACAAAGACAAGTGTATGGAAGCATACACAAATCTGGCATAAACATTCGGTCAGTACTTTTCAGAGAGCTTTCACTGTACTATAATGTGAGGGCATTTGAAGATTAGCATTTTGCCTGGAAATGTTATGCTTTATACTGTCTGTCATGAAATGAAATTATAATGTGAAATCTTATAAATTATTATTGAAAATTTTGTTAAAAATTATTTACTTTCATTTAACACCTTAAATTATTGTTTTGTTTACACAGATTCCCATGGCAGTTGGAGAATGGCCAAACTGTGGAGTGTACAGTAGCCAAATACTTCAAAGAAAGACATAATAGAATATTGCAGTAAGTCATTCATATTTGTCATATCTTGTCATATTTTTGGTCGCGTCCTGGTCTTGTGGTTCTGACTCACGCCTTTCAGACAGAGGGTCGTGGGTTCGAATCCTAACCATGGCGTGTTTTCCTTCAGCAAGAAATTTATCCACACTGTGCTGCACTCGACCCAGGTGATGTGAATGGGTACCCGGCAGGATTAATTCCTTGCATGCACTGAGCACCGGTGATGGTAGCTCGAGCTAAAGCTGGGGTAATAATAGCAGCGCTTTGTATCCTCAGGCAAAAAGCTTTTTATAAATACAGCTATTATTATTATTATATCTTGTCCTTTATTTGGTGGGTTATGGATCTTTCTGAAATCTTCAGTCTGTCTTTCTTCACAGGGAATAATTTTGCATTACAAATTTGAATAACATTTTTTTGTCATACGAGAAAAGCTCTGAACTAACTAATGTACAGTTCTATGTAAAACAATGCTACAAAAGACTTCATGCATAGCAGTCTTTCAAAAATGTGGAGCAAATTGAGATGTGATGCCAGGAAAATTCAGTCATTTATTATTTTCAGAGAAGAACCTAATGATTTCTTTTCATGTTGTGTGATCTGCCATATTGCCAGCTGGCTATATGACCTGGCCTACATTGCATTTTCCAGTTAAGCTTTAAAGCCCTTTTACTGGCAAATTTATATCATTTATGAGTTTTTGCAGGTACATGTAATTCTCCCCATTGGCGGAAGAAAACGAATTTCAACATTGAAAATCAATTTTCAATCATCTTTTGTGGTAATTAGTTGTGGGAAGGATGATGAGAACCAGGTAGACACTGGATCAAGATAGACAATGCAATTACAGGGTCATATGGATACGTGCATGTCTGCTGCGTGCACATACAATCTGCTCATCATTACGTAAATTTGTGTTTAAAAATGGATCTCATCTGACACCCCAATTTCAAATTCCAAGCTACTTTCACTCGCCCCCCCCATCCCCGATATCAACAAGGAATGGTTATCCTTAAGTAAACAACCACGCACTCTCCCAGATAATCCACCTTCCCCCAAGGAGAAGTGAACTTCATAAGGCCTGGCAGAGAGAGAGAGAGAGCAAGAGAGAGAGAGGGTGATTTTTTTAAAACTTATTGTTATTTCGGCAATTGTGGGTCATTTTGCATCGTTCAAAATTTCATGTTGATCTTCATCTAAATTCCGAATCGTTTTTAGATAATGCTAATGTCCTAAAACAAATAGAATACAAATTCATTCTTTCAAGATTAATGTCAGCCAGGAAGCTCTGAAGAGTTTGTTTATACTATTACGTAACAAGGACAGCTGCAATCCCACTCCATGCTGTTCATCAGCCTGTTGTGGTGGCAGGCATCGGTGTTATCGGCTCTTATCAGCAGCAGCAGTCACTAAATCGACCCCACCCCAGTTTAAACGCGAGAAATGCAACTTTCCCAAAAACTGAAATTGGGGTGTCAATACCCCACTTGAGATCCCATTGACTAACATGCAAGGCATTATCAGCAGTCAGATGAACCCCACCCCAGTTTAAATGAGAGCTCTCCCAAAATCTGAAATTGGGGTTTCAAATACCCCACCTGAGCTCCCATTGACACAACACGCAAGGCAATGGAGTTCCTGTGTTATAAGCTGGTGGGGTATTTTTTAAACACAGAATTCGCGTAATGATGGCAATTAATATTGCTTAGGAATTTAGGAACTTGGGATAATATTGACACTATCATTCAATAGTGGTCATCTTTTTTTATGAGGCAGGTTGCATAATGCCTTAATCCCTCTATCTGCAAGCACTTATTTATTATTGTTTTATTGATATACATAATTTTTCACTTTTAGATACCCTCATCTCCCCTGTCTGCATAAAGTCATCCATTATTTGTATTTCTTTTTTATTATTATTTTCAGATACCCTCATCTCCCCTGTCTGCAGGTTGGACAGGAGCAGCGTCACACCTACCTACCTCTAGAGGTATGTCACATCCTGCTAATTTGTTTACTTAGAATGCATACATGTATGCGTAAACCAAATTTTTTTTATACTTCTGAGTCATAAGGATAAATGCTAATTGAGGTAAACGGTCTGAAAATGAGTTCAAATAGAATCCTATGATATGGTAACTCAAGCGTTTGTTTTTATGAATGAAAAAAATATGTGCCAAATGGCTGTGAAATGATTGTGTAATTGCTGAGAAATGAACAAAAAAGGCATGGCATTTTTCCAGACAGATGTCGAGTCTCTTTTCTAGCAATGGTAATACACTGTCCCACATGTGCTTATTTGTGTTTGTGTCATTAATGCAAAATTTTGTTTTTCAGCTAGAATTTCATGATTCAGGTTCCTGTAAATGTACCAGATATAAATATATGATGATACGGTTAATATTAACCTTGATTTCAAAGACTTTCTTATGAATCAGTTGTTTACTGTTTTCTTTTAGCTTTTTGAAGTTATAAATGTATATATTTCTTATTCTGTGGACAGGTTTGCAACATCGTTGCTGGGCAGCGCTGTATCAAGAAATTGACGGATATGCAGACCTCTACAATGATCAAGGTATGAGGAGGGTTTCATGAAACCATTTGAAACTAATATTCACCGACATGTTTCTCAAATCCTAGTATCTGATTGACTGAGAGCATCATTCTCAGTGAGAATAAGAGCAGAAATGTTTCTTTAACTCTTCCTGCGTTACGTTCGCATTATTGCACATCCGTAGGCGTGTTTCGTTCGCATTTTTGCACAACCACACATTTCCCATAGATGTCCCCTGTCCCATTGTTTTTCGAACAATTGCATGCCCCAGCGCCTGCCTCGCTACAATGTATAGCCTGGCGATTTTGTATACTGTGTATGTGTACCGATCGATCGATAATGTGTGCGACATTAATTTAGCGTTCGACGGATTATCGCAGTTTACAAACTACAGAATTGTTGAGTTATCCCCCAAAATCAATACATCCTGATCACAGCCAGAAGTTCATTGAAAAAGGAGAGGAGAAAATCAATAAAACCCTCCTCACAAACAATACTATGGCCAGGTTTATTGTTAGGAGTCTGTGACTTATGGCACGAATGTGAATGAGAGGGGATCACTGCTAAAATAATGCAACACACAGGGGGTTTACAGGTGAACGCATGAAGAGTTAAAAACTCCCCTAAATAAACATTGTGCAGTAAGTCCTTTTCCGGATAGAATGTACAGAATATTGTCTTATAATTTTGTGTTTTTTGATTATTTGAACTATTGTACCCTTTTATTTCCTCGTAGGCCACCGCAAGGTCTGCTCCAGATCGTGAGAAGGAGATCAAAAATTTGGTAAGTGGATAGAATCTCAACAGCAACGATTGTTGTCATTAGATGTACAGTGGCATATAAACTTATTCTGTCCCACACAGTTTGGACATGATGGTTCAACCTGCTACCTCTGTGTGAGTTTGGATGAACTATGAATGATAAATCTTGACTTATGTTTTTGTATTCAATTATAATAAACTATTTGTTCCCCACTTTAATGATTTATTAATGTTAGTCATTACACCATTGGAATTTCAAGTGCCATGTGCAGCGAAACCCTGATAAGATTTAGTGCTGTCCTGTTAACTTTTCAGTTCTTTTGAAGTTTGAGTGTTATTTTTTATTCCCCCTCTGTAGGTGCATAAAGCCAACTTCAACAACGATCGCTATGTACGACAGTTTGGCCTAAGTATAAGTAATGACATGGTTACCATAGAAGGCAGAGTTTTACCAGCCCCGAAGATCCAATATGGTGGGAAGGTAACTATATAACACATGTTTTATTTGAAAATTCCACACAAGTCAGAATATGTTCTTTCAAACCGGTTGGAAAAAAATTCCCAAGTGGAGGTTTTGTTGAAGAAGATAATGATATTTGAAGAATATTCCAGTTGCAACCTAAAGATTTTTGTTATTTTTACTATCATTTATTCAGCAAATGAAGATAATCTTATAAAAAAAAATCATCATGCTCTCAAATCATTATTAATTGGGCAGTTCTTAAAGCACATTATAATGGCTAGAAATAGAGTTTGGAGGAATACAAAGGTTGATTATTTTTATAGAGTTGCTTTGCATTTTAATAACAAAGATTTCCTAAGACAAACCCTGCCAAAGGAAATGTACCACAATTCACCATTCCAAATACTGCACATTGGTAAAGATCAGAATTATTGTGCTTGGTGTGTTTTATGTCTATTGATGTCGCAGCAAAACAAGACACAGGCGATCCCCGCCCAGGGGGTATGGGATATGAGAGGAAAGCAGTTCCATACAGGGGTTGAGATCCGTGTCTGGGCCATTGCCTGCTTTGCACCGCAGCACCAGTGTAGGGAAGAAGCTCTCAGGTGAGACCTACAATATAGTGTGGCCTTGATGATGATGATAGTTATGACGATTCGGTTGGTGGTAGGTGGGGATAATGATAATGTCATTAATGGTGATGATGGTGGCAGTGATGAAGAAGATGGTGTTGCTGCTTCTGATGTTCGTGACGGTGGTGGTGATGATGATGATGGTGGTGGTGGTGCTGGTGAAGATAGTGATGATGGTGATGATGTTGATCGTAATGATGATGTTGTTGATGTGGACGATGCTGATGATGATGGTGGTGGTGGTGTTGGTGTTGATGATGATGATGATGATGGTGATGATGATTATGGTAATGATGATGATAATGCTGATAAAGATGATAATCCTGATGATATGCCCATTATATTTCTCTCAATATTGATGGCGGTACTGCTACTTCTTTTGCTGAAAAAGATGGTGGTGATACTAAAAATAATCACATTCATGCAAGTTTTAAAGTTTGAGATTTATACTTGCTTTATGACAATTCACCTTAATAACATAGGCTTTCATTGGACAACTTTTCACTGATTTTATTCATATAGAAATGGCACATGAAGTTAACTAAACACTCCTGAACCATTTATATATATTATATTTTTGCGCCATGAGCATCTATTTATGATGAATACCTGTGCATTACAAATGTTCATATTATCATTATCCATTAACAGGACATTCACGGCACAACTGCAGAAGATCTCCAACGATGCAGGAATGCCCATCATGGGGCAGCCGTGCTTCTGCAAGTATGCTGTTGGAGCTGATCAGGTGGAACCCATGTTCAGACATCTCAAGTCAACGTACAAAGGACTGCAGCTAATTGTTGTTGTGCTGCCTGGTAAAACACCCGTCTATGGTGAGTTTAAGTACCCCTTACAATTGAGTTGATGATGATGATGATCAAGCTCCATCATACCTGTCAAACCTCCTTCTAACAGTTCGCCAATCAATGTACAACACTCAGTCATCATCACATATCCCTCTTCACATCCCCCGGACATTCAAATTAGTAGGTGATAGGTCATTTGCTGTGTTTGCCCCCAAATATTGGAATAGATTGCCCCATAAACTTAGACAATGTTCTTCTACTGATGTGTTTAAGAAGATGCTTAAATCTCATTTGTTTTAACGTGTTTAATATATTGCAATAGTGTTTCATTTTGTGTAGTTTTGTTTTAAGTTTTTACCGATTGTATTAGTTTTGTCATTTGTACAGCGCTTTGTAACTTTTGAAAAAGCGCTTAATAAGAAGGAATTATTATTCTTTATTATTATTATGATGATAGAAGATGTGTTTATTATTGATTATGGTGATCTGTTGATGGTGATTTGATGCTGCTGATGATGGTAATGGTTGAATCAAAATTACAACTCTGAAATAATCACCAAATGTTTAATGATCCAAACTTTGTTCATATCCACAGCCGAAGTGAAGAGAGTCGGTGACACTCTGTTGGGTATAGCAACACAGTGTGTACAAGTTAAGAATGTGAACAGAACCACGGCACAAACCCTCTCCAATCTCTGTCTCAAGATCAACGTCAAACTGGGTGGTATCAATAACATTCTGGTTCCCAATATAAGGTAGGTGTTACCTAGAAAACTGAGATTTCAGCGAGACAGAAAATTGAGAAATTTCACAAAATTCAATGAATTTCAAAGAAAAAGACTTTTTTTCAGGCAGAGAACAAAATGAAAAATTGTAAAAATCAGAGCAGAATCCTAATAAACTAGTTAATTCTCAAGTGTGTAACATTTGTATACTGAGCTTTATGTGCATGTGAACATTTTTTAATCATATCTTCACTATGTACAATTATTGCATTTTGTACAGGTCATTAAAGAATACAGAATTGATGTTTAGAATGCTGAATAACATGGAATTGGCATTGGAACATGATGCTGAAAATTAAAAAAAAAAATTTAGTCAATAAACTTGATAATATTCTTGTCACATACATGTTCATACATTTTGGTGCATCAGGGTCTAGTGGCTCTGACTCTCGCCTTTGAATCAGAGGGTGTTGGGTTCAAATCCTAGTCATACCGTGTTTTCCTTCAGCAAGAAATTTAACCACACTGTGCTGCACTCGACCCAGGTGAGGTGAATGGGAACCCAGCAGGATTAATTCCTTGCATTAACTGAGCACCGTTGATGGTAGCTCGAGCTAAAACCGGGGTAATCATAGCAGCGCTTTGTATCCTCAGGCAAAAGCACATTATAAATCCAACTATTATTATTAGTTTTATTATTATATAAACAGAATTAATTGTTTTTAGATATTTGTACATGTATTTTTCAGACCTCGTGTGTTTGCTGAGCCGGTGATCTTCCTCGGAGCAGACGTCACTCATCCACCCGCCGGTGATGATAAAAAACCTTCCATTGCTGCTGTAAGTTATGACATGGTTTATATATAGATTTTTTTTAGTTTTTTTTTTTTTAAATCGTAATTTATTGAGAAAAGTCATCTAGTCAGGCAGCATATGTCATCTACTTCGAAAAATTGGCTAAGTCTGATTTTTCACTTTTATGTGATTGGTGACATCACAAGGAACAACTTTCAACTTGGTGACAAATTTCTAATGGTCATCTTGACCATGTGAGGGGTCAAAATGGGGTCAATAGGGGTAAATTCTTGGAATTGCCCCGGTTGTATTGAGTCATACATCAAATTGTTTGTCTGGTTATACTGAACAAAAAAGTGTACACAATCATATACTCTTGACCTCCCATTAAAAAGTTATGACCGGAAATGTCAAGAGGTCAACGAACTTTCGTTACATTGTATATTATATGGCAAATTACACTGAAGGTGATAAAAAGCTAATGTTTTCGTGTGTTTTTTTTTCTTTTTTGCATGTGTGTACTTTTTTATTTTTATTTTAATAAGTTCATCTTCAGAGGTCATTATCCAGAAGATATTAAGGGTCAAGACAAGGTCAGGGAAAGGTCAAAAGGTCAACAAATTTTCATTGGTATCCAAAATACACTAAAAGCGGTTTGAATCTTAGAAGTAGGTTCTTCATTTTGAAAAGTCTCTAAGAAGACATCATCCATTAGGTAAAAAGGGGGTTAAATGTGCTCATTTAGGAACAAAATAGATGAACAGTGATATACGTCGAATAGTTTAGTGTGGTATTATGGTTTATTGCAGGAATACCTTGAAACGACTTGACAAAACCTATGAAAATCGTATCATCTTCATGATGTTATAAGTGCAACCAGCTCTTTCCGAGTTTCTTGATTTAGGAATTCAATTCAAGTTCTTTTCATTTCCAATTTACCGGTCTTTGATATGTAAAGAAACATTTCATCCATTTGCTTTGTACAGAATATTTTAATCAACAGAAAATATTGTAATGTCCTGGGGTATAATGTGTAATACTTTGCTAATAAACACATCGATTGATCAGTGCTCCCAACTCCAAAGAAAGATGCCTAACATCTTATTCAATTTAACTTACGAATAAGATAATGAGGTTAGGATTGAGGATGATACGATAAGTTGGGCTCCAATTGTTCCTTGATTAATTGGAACGAGTGACGGTTATATTATTTCTAAGAGGCAACATTTTGCAGGCATGCTCATTGTAGTCGTTAGTCATGTCCATTATGCTGATGATGTATTCTGACCATTACTCGATTTCTGGAGCCAAAAAAGACTGCACAATATTTCTGATTGTGCTGTCATTAACACGGCTTTAGGCCTACTATTTTATCAAGTGTTTATCAAGTTTTTTTCCAGAGCATACAACGTGAATCTAAACTTAATACCTGTTCTCACGATAGTGATATGCATAGATGCTGATTTTTCTTTTGTCGTGTTTTTTCCTACTTGGTGAACTACCTGGATGTTGCCAGAAAGAATAATCACAAATGTCATTGAAGTAAACCACGGCCATACCGCAGAGTCTCCGCAGCGGGCGGGGATGGCAGCTGCCCCCAGAAATTGTGAAAAATTGCATTTTTCTTTACTGAAAGATACATAATAATTGACCAAAAGTATGCGCGAAATCTATAAATTTCTCTTTACAATTATGCAAAACGGCCCCGATGATTAGCTCAGAACAGCACAGCACCAGAAATGTGTAGTCCTTCTTGACTCCAGAGATCGAAATGGTCAGAATATATCACATCAGCATAATTGACATACATGACAATACGCATGCCTGCATGATGTGCGGCCTCTTTGTCAGAAATAATATATCAGTCACACATTTGAATTAATTAAGGAGCAATTGGAGCCCAACTTATCATAATCATCCTCAATCCAAACCTCCTATAGCCCCTTAATATATTAAATGTTTAGATACAGACTTCTCAAAATAAAGAACCCACGAAAAATTAGACTTCTAGGATTCTAGTCGCTTTTAGTGTATTTTAGCTACATGTTGACCTTTGACCTTTCCCTGACCTTGTCTTGACCCTAATATCTTCTTGATAAGGACCTCTGAAGGTGAACTTATTAAAATCCAAAATAAAAAAAGTACAAACATGCACAAACCCCAAACCCCCCGGAAAATAGCTTTCTTAACACCTTCAGTGTAATTTGCCATATATACAATGCAACGAAAGTTCGTTGACCTTTTGCTATTTCCGGTCATAACTTTTTAACGGGAGGTCAAGAGTATATGATTGTGTACACTTTTTTGTTCAGTATAACCAGACAAACAATTCGATGTATAACTCGACACAATCAGGGCAATTCCAAAAATTGACCCCTATTGACCACATTTTGACCCCTCACATGGTGACCATTAGAAATTTGTCACCAAGTTGAAAGTTGTTCCTTGTGATGTCACCAATCACATAAAAGTGAAAAATCAGACTTAGCCAATTTGTCGAAGTAGCCGGTAAATCATGACATATGCTGCCTGACTAATCTCTATATTTCTCTATTTCATAAAACTTGTAAACACAAATATGGTTATTGGATCAATTTAATTTCTGGTAACTTTTTTTTTCTATCGTTTATGAAAACCGAGGTGAGATATACACATTTTTCAATTTTTTTTATCCGCAAGAGGGGTGCGCATTTTAGCTTGCATGCAGCTTGAGCGCCGCGATGAGCGCTCGCGCCACGCATTTTATTATTAAATACAATTTTCTGTGGAAAAATACATCTTGTTTTTTTATCACAGAATACAATTTTTCATTTCCAGAGGTTGGCAGGTCTGGTCTCGTGGGTGCACTAATGAGCTTAAAGCTCATCTCCAATTTTATTAATGGGATATTCCAGGAAATAATGTATGAATCATGATATAATTGAGCAATAATAATGTAATCAAGCGATTATTGTGTTATCAGTGAAGATTATATCCTTCATCCAATCCATACATTTTTATGACAGGTTATTTTGCAAACATTTGAGTCTTGAATTGTGTTCTGCATATATTCTTTGAATGTTCCAGCATGCCATGGGTATAATAGTATCCCATACAATCTAAGGCAAGTTGATTCAATTGGGCAATTTAAATCTGCATTAAAAACATATTTATTTAACTGAAAAGAATATTAACAATGCATTACCAGCAGCTTTCCCTCATCTTTTTTTTTTTTTACGTTTGTAAAGTGTAATGCGCTATACAAAAGCTGTTCTATTATTATTATTATTATTATTAATGCCATCCAAGCTGTTATGTGCAAACGTTTGAGTCTATAATGTGTGCTATATTTCGTGTCATTGTCGGCATCCTTTTGTCTTGAGAGATGATGATGTAGCAATAGGTGTTTCATTTTCTAAGGTGGCTGTGGAGTCACACTCTAGAGAGGCCATCTGTAGAGCAATTAGTACAGATTGAAGAGGCTGGCAGTGAATCAGATGCTGATAAAGATGCTGCCCTTGCCTTCCTCCTAGCTCTTGTCTGTCATTCCTAGTGTTGAACTACTTGGAACTACACAGAATGTGTCCTCATATTATACATATATGTTTTCATGACAAGTTGTGGGTAATATGGACGGCCATCCAAGCTGTTATCTTGTAAACATTTGAGTGTATAATATATCCCTTGTGTTTTCATGACAGGATGTGGTAGTATGGACGGCCATCCAAGTCATTATTGGGCAAACATTTGAGAGTATGATATATTTCCATTTAGTTTTGATGACAGGATATGGCTAGTATGGATGGCCATCAATGCCATTAATGTGCATACATTTGAGTCTATAATATGTCCTTTATGTTTGATGACAGGTTGTTGGTAGTATGGATGGCCATCCAAGCCGTTATTGTGCCAGCGTTCGAGTCCAGAATCACCGTGTGGAAATCATCCAGGACCTGATGGGAATGGTCAGGGAACTCCTGATGGAATTCTACCGGTCAACCAGATTTAAACCGGCTAGGATCATTATGTACAGGGATGGGGTCAGCGAAGGTCAATTCTTACAGGTGGGTATGGCATAAGGATGAGTAATCTTTTAAGGTCTTTTGTCGAAGATAAGAGATGATTGGTATAAGATATTTGTAATTCATTTTAAAGGGAATAGAAAATTTTGTTCATTTTAAGAGCAAATTGAAAGAATAAATTTCACTTTTTCTTTTCTTTGGAGTAAATGATGAGACTGCAATTGTAATTAGGGTAAAAATATGTACATAAATGGCTTAGAGACCTTGTTCTGATGAAATCATTGTTATTGTCATCATTGATGCAATCAGGTGCTAGCTCAAGAAATGACAGCCATCCGGAATGCCTGCCGTTCCTTAGAAGACTTCTATGAGCCTGGTATCACGTTCATTGTGGTTCAGAAGAGACATCATACCAGGCTCTTCTGTGCAGAGAGAAGAGAACAGGTGAGTGGAAAGATAGAATGATGGATGGATGGAGGAAGGATTGGATAGAAGGATAGTAGAACTGATATCAGTGGAAGTTGATATAATGTTCATTGTTGTTCAGAAGAGACGTCATACCAGGCTCTTCTGTGCTGAGAGAAGAGAACAGGTGAGTGGAAAGATAGAATGATCAATGATGGATGGATGGAGGAAGGATTGGATAGGATAGGAGAACGGATATCAGTGGACGGTAGAAGGATTGGATAGAAGGATCGTAGAACTGATATCAGTGGATGGTGGAAGGATTGGATAGAAGGATCGTAGAACTGATATCAGAGAAAATTGATATAGGGAAGGCGGGGTAAGTTGTGACAGTTTTTGCTTTTTGCATGTTAGAATTGATATGATTAATATTCTTTTCGAAATAAATACCTTGCCTTGATATTTAATTCTTCTGAAATATTTTCCACCTATATATAACTTTCTATCCCCACACTGAAAGTCACCGTGACCTTTGAAAAAAACGATGTCAAATGGCTCAACTTGCCCCATATATGGGGTAAGTTTGAGCCACCTTCTGGGGTAAGTTGAGCCACAAAAACTATGTACAAAATGTATGAGGGGAGAACCAGCATGTCAATTTTTGTTTAATGTTTTTTCACTTGCTAATTCTATATAAATACTAGCATCCTTTAAAAGGAAAAGAGCAGTCATGTAAATTTGCTCCTTTCAGCAAGCATTTCAATCAATTTTTATGGTTTGTTTGTTTTTTAAGATACATTACCATAGGAATTACCATGGCTCAACTTGCCCCATGCTGTTTGGCTCAACTTACCCCAGTCCGAACTTAGTGCGATAATTTTGTATCCACACATTTATTATGCATCCATCATATAAAAGACTATGACAAGAATGAAGATCCATACCTGGACTAATAATGTTGTTATCATGTCTTTATTATATTTAAAGACGTGTATTTATAAAGCACTTATCTATTTCACACTCTTTTTTACTTTTTTGGATGAAATTCATATTTTTCCCTCTAAAAAACTACTTTTTGTTTCAAAGTTGAAAACAATGTGGTGGGGTTAGGGGTTATGCTATGGGTCATCAATACATGACACCACCACAATGTCTGACTCATTCATTATTGGCCTGGGGCTGGTGGCTCAACTTGCCCCTATGCTCAACTTACCCCGCCTTCCCCTAATGTGCATTGTGGTTCAGAAGAGACATACTAGGCTATTCTGTGCTGAGAGAAGAGAACAGGTGAGTGGAAAGATAGAATGATAGATGGATGGAGGAAGGATTGGATAGAAGGATAGTAGAAATGATATCAGTGGAAGTTGATATAATGTTCATTGTTGTTCAGAAGAGACATCATACCAGGCTCTTCTGTGCTGAGAGAAGAGAACAGGTGAGTGGAAAGATAGAATGATGGATGGATGGTGGAAGGATTGGATTGAAGGATAGTAGAACTGATATCAGTGGATGGTGGAAGGATTGGATAGAAGGATTGTAGAACTGATATCAGTGGAAGTTGATGTAATGTTCATTGTTGTTCAGAAGAGACATCATACCAGGCTCTGTTGTGCAGAGAGGAGAGAACAGGTGTGTGGAAAGATAGAATGATGGATGGATTGCTATCAATAAGTTTGGTAGGAGTGGCTATATCTCACTGGGTACTGCCACTTTCACTGGTTCGCCCACCCGCCGCCTCCCCCCCCCCTCCTCTTTTTTTTCTGTACCTTGTATGCCACTTATCTCTGTCATTATGTCTCATATTTCTTATCTTTCTTTCTTTTGGTATATTGGAAGGAGTGTTAATATCTCTGCAGGTGGGTGTTTCATAAAGCTGTTTGTAAGATTCGAATGACTTAACGTACAACTGGCGATCCTTTCTTGTGCTTTGTGATATCCCTACATAATTGATTTATGACCTAAGAACATGTTCCAGTTGCACAGCTTTTATGGAAACACCCACCAGTTACTACTGTCAACATTGGTATACCCCCATCCCCCGCTCTCTTTTCTTCTCTCCTTGCCTGATTTATCCGTCATCTCTGTCAGTATGTCTCATTTTGCTAGTCTTCTCTCTTTTCTGTAGATTGGAAGGAGTGGTAATATTCCAGCAGGTACTACTGTTGACAGTGGCATCACCCATCCTCTAGAATTTGACTTCTTCCTTTGTAGTCACGCTGGTATACAGGTATGAAATTATCCATCTACATTTTAAGACAAATGGTGGGGTAATGATATTTAAAACTGATCCATAAGAAAGCATGAGTTCTGGAATCAAGTATCCAGAGGAACAAAGGTTTTATGATCCTTCTTGAGGAACCATGTAATGAGGATATGTTGTAAATGTCTTACCAAATGGCACTAGCGCAACAACTGGGAATCGATCCAGAATCTGAAACCCCCTTTCTACTTACTGAGTTGTCCTCATTAGATTTTTGTATTTCACTTAGATTTTAAAATTTGCACTTGAATTTTCCAATCACGAGAGGTATATAATACATTGCCGCATTGGTCAAATCATTCTCAGGGTCATGAGCTGACAGTTTGGATGCAGTGGGTGCGTTGGTGTTTAAGCATAACTCTTAGTCACATTTAACTCTTTGTGAAACACCCCCAGGTTACAATAAAAACAATATTTCTTTGCTGTAAAAGGTTTATAAGTTGGTGTGGATTTACGTAAGGACTCTAGGGTTGTAGTATGAGGCTCTAAATTGATGTGGATTCGTTGGTGACTGTGCAAACAGCTTCATGGAACTCCCCAGTGACAAAGGGAACAAGAATGTTTTTCTGAGACTTGAACCCAGTTTTAATTTAGATGCAAGGGACTTACCTTTTACCACATTAGTTGCATCAGTTCATTCTTGTTCCAACATTCCAGGGCACCAGTCGTCCCTCGCACTACCATGTCCTCTGGGACGACAACCGCTTCAAAGCCGATGAACTCCAATGTCTAACCTACCAGCTGTGCCACACCTATGTACGCTGCACTCGTAGTGTCTCCATCCCCGCCCCTGCCTACTACGCCCACCTGGTGGCCTTCCGTGCCCGATACCATCTGGTAGAGAAGGACCATGATAGATATGACCACGACAGGTAAGTCCGAGGCTGTCTTGGGTGATCCGTCCATTTTGAGAGCCAGAAGGAAAGTGACACTCCTGTAATAATGTCCTTAATAATCCTTGTGGCTCTCATCGTTACGATGGATGTATTACAAATGACCAGCCCCCTCCATGTTCGGCATGATGAACCTGGGAGTGTTTCTTGGATTATCTTGTCAATGATATTCAATGAAGATCTTACTCTCAGATAAACAATTCTAAGAATTACAATATGTGTAATATCAATGACAAAGACTTCAAGAAATGCTTCCAAGGGCTTTTGCTATAAGCTGCAGAAATCCTGTAATTGATGTGCCAACAGCGGATTCATCCTAGAATTCCAGAATTTGATCTTAATAACATATTTTATGAAATGAATTTCTGGTTTTCATTTCTATAGAATATCCCATGAACCAGTTCATTTTAGATTTTTTTATATGAATTTCATAAATACCATGGACTTTTCACTTGGCTCTTCCAATTGCCTTAAAACCATGTCTAACCTAGCGATGTGCAACAAAACTCAAAGACTCCCATTTCATTTTAGTTTCAGTAGGCCTATCTGGCCCATTTTAAACAAGTGCCAAATTCTATTACAAATCACTTCTTGACCAGTCATATTGCAGGAGTGGTCAGCTTTTAACTGTAGTTACATATCCTGGGTACTTTATGAAAGTTGTCCTAATCTTTCTCAATAGATGAAAAAGTAAAGATTTCACTGGTATTTTCAGTGCATGTCAACTCGTGAACAGCTGACAACTTTCATCAAATGTTTACTCTGGGCTCTCATAATTTGTTCTATTCTATTTAATAATTTTGCTTCTTTTTTTTAGCTCCAGTTTTGCTATTCATCTCCCTGCTGCTTATCTCTGCTTTTGATTGGCTTTGCTTGTTTTTGTTTGCTTTATTGTTTATTTTTTTGCTTCAATTCCACACATTTGCTCCTTTAGCGATAATAAGTTTGCCTTGCTTATAGAAAAGAGATAACTTACATACTTTAGTTTTAAGATTGAATTACACTCTAGATGTCTTGTGCCAATCAAGTTTTCTTTGTGACTAGGATTGTTCTTTTTGTTTCTGCCTGTTCCACAACTGTTCTACAACTTGCTGCTTTCCCATGCTAGTCGGAAGCATTGTTCGTTTGGGTCTTTTATTTGTTTATTAGCTCAGTTTTGCTATTCATCTCCATACTGACTTCCTCTGCTTTTGAATGGCCTGTTTTCGTTGCTTCCATTCTACACATTGATTTGCTCCTTGAGTGATAATAGATTTGCCTTGCATATAGAATTGGTCATATCTATTCATACTTTGCTACAAGGTTGAAGTAGATGTCTTCCACTAATTTTACTTTACAGGATACTCTGTTTAGATTTACAAAAAATATAGAGATAACATAAAATAAACAAATATATTTTGTAAAGTTTTGATGTTAGTACTTGTCTATATGTAAATGGTACTTTTAGATTTAGAAGTCACTATTTTGCAATCCCCTTGTTTTAATTTATTATTTTCTCCCCTGCCCCTGGTTTTCTGCTATGCACTTTGGCTTATGAAGATGCACCTGCATGTCACATGTGCATTGTTATCCAATAGATATGTTAGTATAAGATCTATTCATCTGTATGCTTTACTTAGTAGTCTAGTTGCTGTGGTAGAAAATTTATTTGCAATTTTATTGTTGTTTATTTTTCTTGTTTATTGCAAATTAAGTATTTAGAAGTCATAGTAGCGTTTTGTTTTATGCGGAATAGTAGCAAGTGAGTTAGTAGTAGTATTAGGTATAACATTGATTAAGTTGTAGTTTTGTGTAGAAGTAGCTATATTGGTGTGAGCAATTTGTTCACATGGATAAATGTGTATAACAAGCAATTAAGAATACTTGTATTTTTTAGTAAATGTGAGAATGGTTAAAACTAGAAAGAAACTGAAGAAAAAAGTATTAAATTTGGAAAGAAAGGACCACTTCCAAATTAACATTGACATACATGTAGTAAGAAAGTTGAAAATGGTGTAATTCTTTTTAACAGAAATGGTATTGGGCATATAGGAAAAGTATTTGATAGAAGCGTTCTTACAGTACACTTATTTGATGAATGTGTAAATCGTGAATTAGATTTGTCAAGTCATGCATACATGATTTCTCCTCGAAGATTGAATGATCTTTTCTCAAAGTCCAAGCGAGGCATTTGTATGCCATTTCTGGAGATGTTGCCGTACATGGACAGTATATCTTTATTTGTTGAGGGTAAAATTCATACTGTTTTATTGACTTGGTGAATGTGCATGTAATTAATAGGGAAACCATCAGCTAATCTTCATTATTAAAGCAACATCATGCAAAACACATTTTTCTGAATATTTATATTATTGCTTATTTATGTTTTTTTACATCACTTTTTTTGCAGCCATCAATCAGGCACAAATAGCAAGTGAGTTAAATAAAAACGTAAAATGATGTCTTTGCTTCTTGCTCTCTACATACCTATTCCCCCTACCCTATTTCTCTTCATTCTCTCTCCTTTCTCCCAACTCTTTTTTTTCTCTTTCCTTGACCATCTCTCTCTGTTTTTCTCCCCAGCCATGCCAACCAAACTTTTCTTGTTGAATCTAAGTTTTTCATTTTAACCCCAATATCATTGTATGTATCCCACCTAATTTCTCATTTGAATAGCATCTAATTTGATTCATTTCTTTCCAAATTCACATTCCTCTACAGTTTTCACATATTGTTTCCGAATGGTTTGACATTATATATGATATTTTAGCAAAGGGCCAAATGCTGTGGAAAAGGATATAGCATACTATAATAGACTATAATTCTAAATAAAAGTTTTTTTCCAATTGAAAATCTGCTTTATTTATGTAACAAGAATTTGCAAGGAACAGTGTTATATAAAACAAAGGTAAAGAATGCTCTCTTTTGATGTTGATATATTTGCTCTTTAGGAAACAATAATCAAGTTTGTTGGTTGCTTTATCAATTTAATGATACATCTGTGTATGTATATTTATATGTGATAAAGTAGTTGAAAAGTCTTACTGATTGTGAAATCATTTTTAACACCATTTTTGCCACAAAACACTATGTCACAAAGCATTGGCACATATTTAAAAGGCTGTGCTCTTTAAAAAGAAAGAAAAAATACAAGATATGCACTTCTTTGCATCACACAGTCTACTAGGATGCTGCATTTGTCCACAATGCTCTGCTCTTTCATAATACTTTTTCCCATTTAAACTATTTCAAGGAGTTGAGATTTTGTGAACATGTAATTGTGAAATAAACCAGTGTGATTATATTATCAATGTTTTTAATATTTCTGGTGATTGGATATGCAGTACCCATATTATGCAAACCTCGGCCATCAGCTAATGCCTATAGGAGTGGGAATGATGTGATCGATCTTGTGGTCACAGGGTCAAAAGTTTACAGGCCAATTAAATTTTGCGGCAAACACTAAAATCATCAGCGTGGCACATGGTAGTAATGGTGATATACATGTATGTACTGTTGCACAAATTAATTCAATTGATCACAATATGGATTTATATGATTGATAGCAATGGTTATGAACTGCTATGAATATTAAAAATCAATCTCAAATGAATCACTCAGTTTCGTGATACAGGGCCCTCACTAATTTTGTTATCAGGCAATCAGTCTATTGCAATTTGAAACTTCAGGTTGATTAATAAATACAAATTGAAATATAATTCATTTTATTATTTTTTGTATATTAATTCATTTTTTTTCTTGTATATCTCTTTGCTTTTTCAGTGGTGGGGATGGTAGCAGCCACCACGGGGCTACCAGTTATGGGCGTAGCTTTGAAGACATGATACGGGCTGTGAAGGTACACGACGACACCCTCAAGGTCATGTACTTTGCATGAGAGGTGAAGGGTCATTCTTTCTATGCTGCATGGTAAGCTGTGTTTAGAGATGAAGGTATCGCGAAAAGGAGTCAACATTCATGAAAAAAAAATCCTCACAAAATTCTGTTGTTTTTCAATGTGTTATGTGGCCTATGTTCGTGATATTACACTTGTCTGTTGACCTCCAGACTTAAGTTGACCTTGAGATCTCAAAATTTGACCCTGATGTCAGAGGTCAATTGAGCCCATACCTGAGTAGGGATCCACTTCCTCTGCAGAGGATCTAGAACTTGAAACTAATGGAGGGCAGATGCTTGCCATCTTTATATTGATCTTGGAATGTGCCTACACATGTAGGTCATCACGAATGATCTCACTTAACATGGGTTTTCTACATGTCAGCACCGGGTAAAGACGTACAGTAATAAAATGACGGGTAAAGATTTTGCCACCAATGTTGAGTTTAATAACATGCACCTTGATTAGAACGATTAGAAGGATGGCCAGTCTGGGACATGTTTGTTCTCAATATTTTATTGAATCGGGTCTGGGTTTTTTTTTACAGACCGTTATGATAAGTATGAACATTACAATTTTCAGTTGTACATGCTCATTTGAAAAAAACATATTAGTAAGACCTTTTGATATTAGGATATAAATTATGTTGAAGTTGGTGATCAAATGGATAACATGAACTATAGCTGCATCAGAGTGACGTAATAGGGATAACGTACAGAAGAGATCTTGAAAGATGAATGATCAGTAACAGAGGAAAGTATTGATATTCTATGGAAAGTTTTAGGATGTTGGTCGTAATATCAGTCCTTCTACACAGCAATAAGCTAGTTCGTAGTTCCATTCTTGCCATGATCAGAAGAAGGTCATTTGTACTAAAATGACATGGTGGTTTAATATTTAACGAGATAAGCACCATCTTTGATGTCTTGATTATTCATATATTCTTTTGAAATGTGTTCTTCACTAGATGTGCAAAAAGAACAATTCATCCACTAACACTGTTTTTTAAAAGTTGACCAAGTTCGATCGCATTCGAAGAAAGAAATGTAACAAATACCTTCATATAGAGTGTTCATTGGTTTGCTATCTAGTCACCTAGTCTATGCAATTTCTTCATCCTGCTCTGTGAGGCATGCTTGATAATATCTTGCTATGAAATCTGCCTATCATAATGAAAGAAATGAAAGGTCATTTGACCAAAATTGCCCATGAGGTAACTGGTCTATTTCAAAGACATGATGAAAAATTGTCCCACCAGGCGTAATATCTCAAAATTCTTCTCATCTTGACTTGGACAATGGAATTGTATGTATTCGCATGAACAGCTTCAAGGTCTATGGGGTCAAAGCATGCTGCATATATTGAAATAACGTTCGTGTGAATTTCTAAAAAGTGAGGTTAGTCAGTGGTTTACATTATCTATAAGACCCTTATTCTGAAATCCATTTTATGTAAATCATGGCCGACCTCGAACAAGTCGCACATCATGCGTTGCAGAACCTGAATATTAACACCATGCTGCATAGTTTATTGAAGTGAGTCCAAAAGTTAATGATTGATTTGTTGATTTTCCTCCATATTTATATTAACCTGCTGACTCTTGAATTATATGACTCCCATAGGCTTTGTACTTTGATCACCCATTTCCAGTAGGCAATGAGTTTATCTGTTGACTACTGGATTCTGTAATTCCCATAAGATTTGTACAGTGATCTTCTGGTTCCAGTCTACAGGGGTTTAAAAACATAAAAACATTATGATTTAAATTGTGATTTTTTTTCATGTATTAAAAAGCTATATGTTGTTCTTACCTTGGGCAAGGTATTATCCGAAAACGTCAAGTTCTGCTATGCTGCATACATCAGAAAAAGGACAATCTAGTTATGTTATACATTGAGCACGGATGCTGCTTCAACATGCAAATCAGTGGTTTACATGTATGCTTATGATGTTTGAAAAACACTAGGTTTTGGACCATATCTAAATCTAAAATCAGAGATGCTAACTTTTTACACTTCGTATAGTATGTAAAATTATTTTTTTGGTGTAAAACACAGAAAATAAAATTTCCCCCAATTTTTTTTCCACACAATGGCGAGAAATGTGAGAATACTATTTTCTTATAAAAAACACTTTTCTATTAGTAAATATCAGAGTACTGCAATAGTGTTTGCAAGATTTTCAATCTTTGCAAAACTTTTCTAACATTTTGTATGTGTCCCAAGCCCTAGACCTGTTTGAATTGATATGAATAAAATAACACCATGATGGATATGTGAAAGCACGAGACACAGTCCGGGAAGTCGCAATTGAAAAGAAAATGATTATGATGAATGATGATGATGATGATGAATGATGATGGTAGTCAGTGTGGAGACATCCGACAAGATGGATATTTCTATCTTATGGAATAGAGAGGGGAGGTAGAGAGCACCAAGATTTCCTTGATTTATTTATTTCAACCTGAAACAGCTGATGGCTGCATCAGTAAAAAAAAGGAATAATAATTTGTAAATAAATGTTTTAATCGTGATCCTTGTGTGACCTTTTTTTGAAAAAAAAGATAGACATAGAAAGTACAGCACAAATTTTTATACATATGTATTTTCCATGGAATAGATAATTTATTTGATTATATACATGTATGTGTAATCTTTTGGATAATGGATGTATCTACATGTACAAGTACATGTACCACTATTTTTTAGAATTTCAAATGTCGTTTATCAGAGAGTTTGTAACTGTATATTGTGCCATTGATGGGTGATAAATCACTTAGAAGAATATGTGAATACTTGTAAGCATTGTTACTTTTAGATAGAGACTGTTAGAATCACATAACATGTGATTTATCATGTGACCAGTCAGGATCACCTGATACAATATTAGCCAATATGTTTAAAATCACATGTCATGTGACAATTGTGTGACCAGTCAAGATCATGTGATACAAAGTTGTTTGTGTATGTAGAAACACATGTCATGTGACCAGTCAAGATCACCTGATACAGTCTTTGTTGATTTACATGTATTTGCCAATTTTAAGTCCACAGCTTCTTCAGCCTCTTCACTTGTAAGCAATTTCTTGTTAGCTTCAAAGGGGTCCTCATATCAATTGAAGCAATTTCAACAATACTCACCCTGACAAAGTATCTATATGTTGTATGAATGACAGGGATTGAAGTGTATTAGATACCAAATGAATTTGATTTTGATGATATTGATTTTCCTTATCACCCTTATATCCTTATAATCTCTCCATATCTGTGCATTTCCAATTCAGCAAATGCAATTTTAATGATAGAGGATCCCATATGAAATGAAAGGCAATGTGATTTTCGCCCCGAGCTGATTCAAAGTGTAAATAGTGTAAATCTAATGATACATTGAACCACAGGCAGAGAAAAGAAGTAATTGTACTGCTGCATTTCGAATATTTACTCTCGGCTATACATTCTGTACCTTTAGAAGAGCACAGGCATTCACATATAAATGTGAAATATGTTTCTTACTTTGAAGTAATTTTATATTTTCCTATTTTTTGGAATGCACGGCAGAAAAGAAATACATGTATGGCTTTACAATTTTTTTATAATGTAAGTAGCCATTTACCCCAAAAGATTGAAATTTGAAGAAATCAATGTTTGAGTGAAAAATGACAGTATATATATATCGAGAGAGAGAGAGGGAGGGGGGGGGGGGGCAAAGAGAGATAGATCAGAGAGGAAGGGAGGGAGGGGGGTATGATACCCTGCTATTTTCTAAAGAGAGATTGATTTTGCATTATTTATTATCAATTAAGACTATTAGTGCCAAAGATTTGTGTCCATACATACACCCTTAAAAGAATATATCCATTTTGTACTAATAAAGTAATCAAGGCTTGTATTAGGATAATTAATTTCTTGAGCCTTGCTTCTAGATGCATATAAGTTAAATAAGTCAAGTGCAATATAAAATCTAATATGGAATAGTTATATCTACTTCAGATAACCATTATACTAACTCCCATTTATCTATGAAAATAAGGGTTTGGTTAGAACATTTTTTTATCTTACTTTTATAAAGTACTTGAACTAGTAGTTTTAATTTTATGACATAATGTGACACTGCTACACCATCAATCAAGAATGGTTGTAGTTTGATCATTTGTAAAGTAATCATGATGAATATTATTCTTGTAAGTTTTACAGTTGAGCCCCTTGCCATTCAAACTTTGAAATATTGAATTATTTGTGTATAATCTCCTCTGAGTTAAGTTACCATACAGCTCAACCTACAAGTTTGCTTTGAATAATTTTTGTAGTCTTTGTAGATTTTATGGTTATTGCAAATTTGCATAGTTCATGTCATGTTGCTACCTGAATATGACATTCTGATGTCTGAACCACCTATATATTTTTGTTTGTAGTTTAAAAATACTGTCTAAACCTTTTACATGTGTGAAATATGATATTACACAAGCAGAGCAGTGTATTAAAGATTCATATCATTAATAATATAACTTCCCACCAAGTTTATTTGATTGATAAATAGCTGAATGACCCAGTAAGCTCGAGTCTGCTGTATGTACAATCATGTCCACTCTACATGTATGTAAATGTGTTGCGCAGTGTACATAGAGAGGATACATACACACTGGATTCGACCACATTCCAGTGCGGACATTCGTCTCGTTAATATATTTAAATTCAAACTGTAATGACCTTTGACAGGAAAAATGGAACAGGTTTTTTTGTTCTTATTCATATGGACAGTAGATCATACTTTCAGATCCTCCCAAGCAGAAAGCTAAAAGCTTTTTTCCCAAATGTTGCAAATACATAAAAATATCAATCAGGCTGCGAGGATTGTATGGGTATATATTAAAAATAGTAAGCAAATTTACAACTCATTTTCCTTGCCAAATTGAACAAATCAGGTTTTCCTCAAAATATTCATTAATGCATTGTGGATATATATCTCTTCTGTTCAGCTGCCAATCTCCATACAGTATAAATGAGCATGAAAATAAAAATATACCTTCCAGTCTGGGCAATATTGTGTAGTTATGTGTTATGTAAGTGCATGATTATCTCCCGTTCTAAACCCAATGCCCTACTTATTGTCACATGTTCCCCTAAAGTGATGAATCATCTCGTAAAGTACTATGTCAATTTTACAAGTAATATTGTCTTAGCAAAGCAGGATTTTGTATGTTGTTGTAATTGATCACTGCATTTGTTGAATTTTATAGAAAACGATCATGTATGCAAAATTAGCTGGGGAAACCAGCATCTAAAGATGCAACATGTCACCTTCCGTGTTAAACATTTCCAGTACGAGAGGCCGTTTATGTTGCCCAAATTTCAATATTCTGCATAAAAATGTCGAGTGTTGACAAAGATGAGCTTGTCTTTCTTGAGAAGAAAAGATGAACTTTCTGCAATTCTATCTTACAAAATTTATGGTACATGTTTTGAGCACTTGATGATATATATTTAATCCTTATGCACTTTAAATATTGGGCTTCCAGCCCTCAATTAGCGTGAAAGATGTTATAGTTCTAGTAGTCGAGGTTATAAGAATATTAATTGTAGACACGGGAGATATATATTGTAAGAGGTTTGTTTTAAGTGATTCAAACTTGTAAAAAAGTTGTTTTTGTGATGTCTATTAAACCTTAGTATACATGTTGTTTGAAAGCAATGAGTTTTTTTTTATTGTTATTAGCAGTGAGAAAAGACTGCATGAGGAAACATATTGATGTGGCAAAGATATGCTTTAAGAAATAGAAGAGTTAAGGATTTGTACAAATGGTGTTCAAACAATACATTGTGCCTGACAATTGATGGTTCACATTTCACTAAACACACCTCATCAATATCAGATTGTGAAATATGAACTTATTTTTTACTGAAAAAGAATTAGGTACACGGCAACTTCACTGAAATAATATCAGATGGTGCAGAAATGGTGTCTGCCTTTTTTTGATAGAGAAAGGTGTGAAACTCTGTGATTGTGGTCGCTTTGATTTCACAAAGAGAATGATGAACATGGTTTAGTTCTGTATTGTATGTAAATACATGTACGCGTGTTAGACCAACTCTAGTTTTGTTTTTATGATCAGATAGCATTCAAGGGCATTTGAAGAAGATTGTTGGTTGAAGCATAATATGATTATATAAAAGTCACAATGAGTAACTAATACCCCTTTCATAAACCCATCCTCAAATTAGCCGCCTAAGAGTAATGCGGATAATTCAATAAAATTACGTTCACAAACTCTGAAAATAATCCGCACTATTTTTACGATCGCCCGTCCTGAAAAAGGCGGATAATCGTCATGGCAACCGCACACACCCCCTCCGATGCGGTTGCGTTGGAAAAGGGTGACCTTGTGACCGCACCATGGCAATTATCCGCATTACTTTCGAAATGCGTTCATAAAGTCAAAAATTTGGGTCCGGATGCTGCTATTATGCGGATAATTGCAGCATCAAAATAATGCGGATAACTCTGGTCCTCCTCCGATTTTACGACCAAATTATGCTGCTATTAGCCGCATAATTGGGTTTATGAAAGGGGTATAAGCAATATTTCTGTCACTTTTGAAGTAAATTAGGGAAATGAACCAGTCTCTCACATTTCTTTTACCTTGAGGCCCTTGGGTTGGAACCTGAAATCTGTATGTAAAGACTACCATGAGACAATAAAAGTGGTCTTCATGAGGGGTCCCATGACATTTGCTCCGGCGACAAGTGCTCCGATGAAAAATCTGCTCATTAGGCCAAACATAAAACCTAACCTCCAAAACTAAAAAAACCTAATCCTTATCTTTACATTATTCTGAATCAAAAACTCTATTACAATCCTCGCCCTAACCCTATGCCCTCTGAGATATTAAGACCAGAGCAAGTGTCGCAGGAGAAAATGTCGTGCCACGTCATGAGGAGGTGGTATTTATTTACAGGTTCCTGTAATACACTTCTCAAGGAGGACCATTTTGATGGTCTTGAAGGGATGGTCCGGGCTGAAAATATTTGTATCTTAATATGTAGAGTAGAATTCACTGAGCAAAATGCCGAAAATTTCATCCAAATCGGATAACAAATAATACAGTTATTAAAGTTTAGCAATATTTTGTGAAAACATCGTCATGAATATCCTTTAATGTCTGATGATGTCACATCTCCACTTTCCGATTTCTTATATTACATAAAATCATATTTTTTCATTATTTCATACTTGTGTGAATAATATGTCTAACATATAATGAAATAAGTTGCAGCAATAAATATCTTATGCACTAAATCAGTTGTCAATCCAATTTTTCTAGTTCTTGGAGGAAAAAATTTGAATAAACCTAATTCATGTAATAAAATACAAAAGAACAAGTGGGGGATGTGACATCATCAGCCCACCTAATGAATATTCGTGACGACTGTTTTCACAAAATATTCCTAATCTTTAAAATTCAATAACTTCATTATTTGTTGTCTGATTTTGATGAAATTTTCGGCATTTTGCTCAGAGAATTCTACCCTATCTATTAAGTTATAAATACTTTCAGCCCAGACCATCCCTTTAATAGAAAGGTGGTCCTACTATCCAGGTGGTCGTTTGAAGCAGGTTTGACTTTTTTTAAGTCCTTGCAAGTACACGTTTGTGCTACAACTAAAAGAAACAAATCATTGTATTGATGCTACTAAAAATGTGACCTGTAACATACTTTTTGATCCAGCAAAGAAAAATAAATGCCATTTTCAACTTATTACATGTAACATATATACTTTTTTAGTTAAAATTTGAAACCAGATTTTCAGGGCAAAATGCAATATTTAAATTTTTGTAAAACTTGATAATCCATTCTTTTAGAATAACATCTTGAGAAGATGATACTTTGTATCTTTTCTTTATACTGAATTTTCAAACCTTGTTTATTCAATATCAATTTTGTAATACTGGAAATAGACAATATGATTCTGCTTTTTATGTATTCCATAAATGTAAGCAACCTAAGTTTTCTGGGTTTTTTAAAATGCAAATTCCATTTTCTTAGATGTTCTAAACATCACATTCTGCATTCTTTTGTGACATGAAAAAGAAAAAGACGATTAAGCAAGAATATGTGCAAATAGTGAAAAATGTTATTGAAATTAAGTTTTAATGCAGATTAAGCTTAGTAAGCACATGCTTAACATTGGTAACAGGACCCCATTTCATAAAACCTACTGAAATCATTCAATTTAATTGGCTGATAAAAACTTCTTACAGAAACTGCACTTGTTATGATAATAAGTTTTTTTATGAAACAGGACTTTGATGGGCAGATTTTTCACTCATGCACAGTTTTCCTTTTGAATTTAGTTTGATTTTCATGAAGATTTTCAAGTAATCCCTTTTTTCCCCAAAATTTTTTATCCCAAATTTCATGAAATTCTGTGAATTCTGTTTTCTTCCTGAATTTTGACATACATGTACATGTAATTCTTTTCTGTATCAAAGAAAACTGGGGATTCTAATGTTCTGTAGCCTTTATACATATATATATGACTGAATTTGAATATTTGAGTTGATAGAAACTCAAATTTATCTCAAAAAGTACAAATCAACCTAGTCACGGCATGCAAGGCTTCCATTATTGTCCAGGGCTCCGTAGCACAAAGGATTGGAATCAATCGCTAAATGCCATTGACCAATCAAGATCATCATTGCATGCGCACTCTGTTTGAAATACTGACTGGGAGCCAATGAGTGCGGTTCTTTCATATTTGCGATTCATCGCAAACAATTGTGTTACGAAGCCCTGTAAATGCATTGTGTATTTATTTTAGTTGTATAATCATGAGCAAGACTAAATGCCAAACTTGATTATTATTGGCATACCTGCCGGTAATAGGTAGCCCACGGATTACTCCTATTTCAGTCCTTCGAAATCTCTCGCTGAATGAAAGCATCAGTCAATATGCCCCAGTCAAGATCAGGTGGTCATTGAGAATCAATTCCAGGTTTTTTTTCATCTTGAAAACAAAATTGTGTTTCATCTGTTGTAGACGATAAAGGATTATGTCTGAGGGGGGAACATGCATAATTAACATTTGCTAGCTTTCTTATAAGAGTATGAATTTATGCATTTGGGGTAATTTGTTTGTTTTGATCGAAATGGGTCATTTTCTGTGATATACTATTTTGTACTGCTTGAGAAGAGTGGGTCTTAATATGTAGCCTAAGTCTGAATATGAAGCCTAAATTTTGACTGGGACTTGTGCATAGGGGGTAAATTGAAAAAAAGTTGTATTTGGGCTAGTCTTGTGTGAATACCCACTTGTTGATCAAAGTTTCAATCAGGATCTGTGCCCACAAACTAACATGACACACTGTAGCACGGCCTAAGGTTGTTGAACATTCACGTTTAGTTTAAATCACAATTGTTCCGTATAAACTAGTAAAATGCATTTAAGATTGTTTTTGTACTAATTGGACTTTTTGATGACAGCTTTTATGATGAAATATTTATTATTCTTTTGTATGGTTGC
Organism: Lytechinus variegatus; assembly: GCF_018143015.1. NCBI lineage: Eukaryota > Metazoa > Echinodermata > Echinoidea > Temnopleuroida > Toxopneustidae > Lytechinus > Lytechinus variegatus. Next base: position 61,630,785 of record NC_054740.1, read on the forward strand.
TATATCGTGATGATGTTTGTTTTGTACCCATTTGATTAATAGCTTTTACCATGTGTGATGTAAACTCTATGCTGTGAAACCTAATTATATTATTACTATATGGCAATATAGATTAGTACTTGCCTGTAAAATTCACTCTGCATTTATGAGATAATAAAATATACATTATTCGTCCACAAGTACAACATGTCAAGTTCATATTTTTAATGAGTTTTGTTACCTGCTTAATTTTATTTTTCAAAAGATTGAAGGCGGCATGGTGTCTTTGAAGGTAAAAGGAAGTAATTGCAGCAAACAATTTTTACATGAGAGCTAGAGTCTATAAAATCAAGGTTAAATGCCTCCATATAATGATAGATCTAGATCTGGTACATTGAAATAAACTTATCTTTGTGAAATCATGGAATCGTGGCTGAACACCTATAATTCTGATGACCAGAAACACAAAAAGGCATATGTAGGACAGTGTATGAATATTGTTTGAAAAATACCCGACTTATTCTGGAATTCTGTGCTTATTTTGCTCATTACTTTAGCATTGACACATTTTTCGAGAGCCATTTGGCACATATTTTTTATTTATACAAACTCAAATTTCAATGGTCATTTTATTGGATTCTGTTCCTACTAGATCATGACCACAATTACTGATATTTATCCTTAAGTCTTATCTGTAACTAAGTTTCAGGGGACATCTCAAAGAAGTAGATCTGTTTACTCACATATATAAATGTCATACATATCTATTAAAAAAGTGTGTTCTTATTGAGTTAATAGCTTGCCAGACAAAACAACATGCTATGCTTACAATATTTTGCTATTGTATACAAATTCAGTAAACAGGGTAACAGGCCCTTTTTAGTCCTTTTTATCACTCTGTTTTTCTCTTTCTCTCATTCGAAAGCCTACCTTTCCTTGTTTTCTCCCTCTATAAATCAATAATTTCCTCTTTTTTTTAGTATTTCATTCATGCAATCATCCTCTCATTTCTTCATTTGATTCATATTCAATTCCTTTCTAAAATGTATATTTCTTGAAATTCTAAATGTGGTTACATCATGCTACTCTTATAATAACCCATTGTTAATTCTATACTAAACATTTATGATAACACACTTCTATGGAATGCTAAATTTCACTTTATTTGATTTTTTTTAAGAGCATGATACTGTACCGTTGAATTAATTGAAATTTATTTTTATACAAATTTGCCCAGTTTAATATTTTGTATGCTTCAGATGGTTGGTGAGTTGGAAACCACATACACCAGTAAATGCAATGGCCCGTATTCTGAAGTCCAGCTTAACTGATCTAGGTCATGTTTTAACTCTTTGCTAACATTATAGTAAGCTGAACATGTCAAAATTCTGTTTCTATTGTATGTTTCTTAGTTTACTATGTTTACAACTAAGTTTCCTCATGCTATAATTAATGATAAAGAAAACCATTCCAGTTATTATTCCCATAAATTGTGAATAGTTGATTGAGCCTGTACTGTTAGATATGGCTATCCATTTAGTTAGACAACAACTTTAGAGTGGAGTTTTAATTAAATATGACTTCAGAATACTGGCCAATCAGAAAACAAACTCTCATAATCTATCTCTTGTACAGCGTTACTTTCTTGGAAAAGGAGACAAGGGTTACTAGATACACCAAAGATTACTTTCAGGTCATTAAGTGCCAGTGACTGTACAATAGACTACAAAACACATCAATGTTCTGTTCCAGTGCCTTTTTTAATTATTTGATTTCATTCCCCCTGTTCAATTTCTATTCACATGTCTATCAAGATATCCATTTTCTTCAGCGAGTTTCATAGATCCCAAAGTGGATTGCTGATCAAAGAGCTATCAACAGAGAGTCTCGGGTTGGTTGTGTTTTGATGAAAGTTTGTGACTCTCATAGTTCTGGAGATTGTGGGTCAAATCCTTGCCGATGTCTACCTCAGTTGAAGGGGCATTTTTCCTCTTTCAATCGTTCTTGACCCTAGTTAAAGCAGGCAATAATGGATTGGCTGATGGCAAATGCAAAGTCATCTTGCAGTGCACCCCATGTCACTACTGATTTTAGAGTTGTCCATTTTCCACGAGATATGGGTTGCCCGCATGTACCCTCCCTCCATTCCCGTGGTTTCCAGAAACCTCCAACTTCTTCATGCAAGAATTGCATGCTTTAGAAACTTTGGTTGCCAGAGTTTTACAATTTCAGGTGCCTTCATTTCTGAGCATCTTTGAAGATTTCCAATCAGGTACTTATGCCCAACTTCCAATGACTTAGCCTCATTTGCCCCTGCATTATTGCAAGTCGAATCCAGATACTTTGCCATCAAAGGATGTTCTTTTTCCATTCTTAGTGCATGCCACCTTTATGGTATGTTATCGCATTGTTAGAGTTGAGGTTTACCGGTTTTCAGCAGGTGCAATACACCGGGTGAACACCCTGCTCTTTGAAGAGTAGTGTGTTGGTTTCACATGCATAGGTTGTGACTCTCCTAAAGAATACAGTACAGACATCTACGTACTTTCCGGTGGACAGAGTGTTCTCCAGCTGCATCCACACCTGCACTGAATACAGCGGTGAGGCATGCGTTAGCACACAACAATAGCATCAGTTTTTGTTATTGACAAGTTTGGCATGAGCGGGACTCAAACCCATGCATGTTGAGATCATATCTTTTTTGAAATACACTGAAGGCGCTCTAACCGACCGAGCCCCACCATCTCCTTTTGGGGCCCTTCGCCTCATATGTAACATAGTGATGCTACCTCAGCAATGTGTTTTTTTTTTTCTTGGCACATGGTCCCATGAATACTGATCTCTTACCATATGGGTCCAGTTGCAATAGATGTTTAGGTGATAAGGAATCACAGTCTTTCACCCTGGGAACTCAAAGTATTTCAGCAGGCCCAAATGACCCAAAGGGCCTATGTGGTATGTGCCTCATGTCTTGTAAATAATGTGCTCCAAACCAATGTTGATACCTTTCAAGGTCCTTGCGCTTCCAAGACCACATTCTCTTTGATCGCATACCTCTCATCTACGTGGCTCTATACTATTACATTTATCCTGATGTTCCTAGGTGTTGATAGAAGATGCTACATTGAGTCCAGTAACGAGGTGTCCTCCAAATGCCCTTTCTACCAAAGACTTCTTCTTGGCCACGCAGATTCTCCTGACCACAAGACCTGCTGATGTTTGCCTGAAACACATCTGGGTTTCCAGCCTCATGTCCCTTTTAACTGCAGACTTTCCAGTGTACTTATGCCTGCGTCCTGGCATGTCACGAGCACGTCTCCAGCTGTCATACCGACCATGGATGCCTTCTACCCTTGACTCAAGCTGCAGGACGATCTTGGCGAGGCCATCTTTGGTCAGGAGTTCTTGACGGCTTCCGGAGGAGATTTCAATCTTCTGTAGCTCCCGTTTTGCTTCTGTCTTGGTCAGCGCTTTACGAAGCAATGCCCATCTGTCACTGTATGGTCTGCTGCGCTTGAATACTCTGTCATGGATTCCATCTAGTCCTTTCTGAACTAGGAAAAGGTCTGCGTTAATGTTTCTCAACAGGCGGGCAATGTAGGCACAGGAGCGGATTTCTCCATAGTATTCGATGGTCTGGAGATACCTTGCTTTCAATGCACCGATTGATGGAGGGGCATTAGCCGAGGTAATGCGCTTTACATGGATGGTAGTTGAGCGATCTCTACCAAGAAATGTCTCGAGGTTGACAAACCGCTGGACAGTGCCATTCTGTGGATAGGATGTTACAGTCAGGAGAGTCCAACTGTTTGTAGGACCACTGTCTTCCAAGCCTTTGATGTCCTCTTTCCCGAAGGCTTCTTTCACTAGTCCATAGGTATTGTCATTGGATGGTGACTGAGCTCTGATAGGGCCTGTCTCCACTGTGGCTTTTGGGGTGATCTTACCAGTGATGAAGCAGAAGGCTGAAGCTATCATTGCCATGATGAATGCAAAGCCCCGCATTATCGGATTCTTGGCTGCATCCTTGTCCTTCATCTGTGTCTTGGTGCTGACCAGGTCATTGTTTGAGTCCATTTTCTCAACCCTGGTTTCGATGATGCGCTCGCTGTCATCGTTGAGTCGACGATGCACCTGCTTACCCATATTGGTTCTGTAGCTGGTGCAGAGACTGCTGACTGCTTGTACCTTCCTGTATGCCATATCAACTGTATTCATCAACAGCACGAGCTCCCATTGCTTATTCTCAAGTCCTGGGTCCCTATGCTGCACGTCCAGTTTGACAACACGGGAGGTATCCTCTACTTCGCTAGGTCCATACCTCTCAGAATGTACCTCCTGCACGCCAGCGAAGACCTTATCCAGCTTACCAACAATCCTCATCAAGCGACATCGCGCTGTAATGAATATGGAGTAGTCGTCGCAATCATTGACGGTCTCGCTGTCAGTGTCGCTGGAGTCTGGTGAAGCAATGCACCCATTGTGGGTCTTCTTCGACCACCAGGAACGCCATTTCTGCAATTTGGAGTTCAGGTCTCCTGTGAAAGAGTGTTCCGAAGATGTTCCAGCAATGCTCCTGATACAAAATTTGTTTTGGAAAAGGTGAAGGGGGAGAGAAAATACAAAGTTTAGACTGAGAAAGTTTCATAGGAAATTGTGAGCAGGAGAGTGGGAGGGTCAACGGAAGCTATGTCGGAGTATACAATAAAATTGTAATAGTAGTTGAAGGAAGCAGGAGTTAGTATCGTAGTAGTAGTGGTAGTTGTGATGGTGCTGGTAGTAGTAGTAGTGGTAGTAGTAGTGGTAGTTGTGATGGTGCTGGTAGTAGTAGTAGTGGTAGTATAGAAAGGAGGAGTAGTACTAGTAGAAGGAGTAGTAGTAGTAGCAGCAGCAGTAGTAGTAGTAGAAGTAGTAGTAGTAGTAGTAGTAGACGTAGTAGAAGGGGTGGTGGTCGCAGTAATAGTACTTTAGTAGAAGTAGCAGTAGTAGTAGCAGTAGCAGTAGTAGTAGTATATTCGTGGTGATAATAGTAGTAGTATAGTACTGGGTTTAATAGAAGTAGTTGAAGCAGCAGCGGTGGCAGAAGTAGTACTGTAGCAATAGTAGCCCAGCAGTAGTAGTAGTAGTAGTAGCAGGATGGGGTCGGGTGTCCGGACACTTTATATTTTTGAAGCCTTCTTTTTTGTCTTTGGATTACACTGAAAATACGAATTCAATAGCTTTAATCATCTTCTATTTTGTTCTCTATAATATTTCCTGACATTTTGTACTAAAAATTGATAAAACTTCCCTTGTAAATTTTTCCAAATCATGACGTTCTAAAATTGATCGTCCGGACACACAACCTGTCCGGACACACAACAACTGGGTATAGTAGTAGTAGTAGTAGTAGTAGCAGTAAGTAGCAGCAGCAGCAGTCGTAGTAGAAGTAGTAGTAGTAGTAGTAGTAGTAGTAGTAGTAGTAGTAGTAGTAGTAGTAGTAGTAGTAGTAGTAGTAGAAGTAGAAGTAGTAGTAGTATTAGTAGTAGTAGTAGTAGTAGTAATCCTACCAATATATACATAAACCTTATCACTTAACCGTTAATATTATCACGCAATCATCATCACATCATTATTTATCTGTTATCATAAACATCGTTGTCGTCATCAATCTTTTTTTAACGCTTTGAAAATTTGCTCATAGGTGGTCAGTTCTTTTCTGAATTTATTATTTTAGTAGACTTCTTATCTGCAAAAAAGGGGTGAACGCTGCATTTTTGAGTACAAATGTCCCACTTGGCACAAATGTTCCTTGAGTCAAAAGAAAAAGATTCATCCAAAGAGACACGCTGTATCTATGCAAATAAGCAAGCAATTTGCATAAATTTGCATATTATGTCGATATGTAAAAACAAGTAATTCAGAATATATATTTCACCAGAACTGCCTTAAAATTGGAAATAAAGACTTAGGGTAAGACAGGGAAGAAAATTGTCATAAAATAATTGGGATATCCTTGTTTATTATTACCTAATTTGCATAAATTATGCAAATTATAATTTAAAACAAGAGTATTTTTTTCAAGAATCCTGAACTGTTTTATAAATAATAGCAATTAATACAAAATGTCAACATTCTATATGAAAGAGAATACATGAGCGAAAACATCGATATGCTTCATGACAGTATTAGTGTCTAAATTTGCTTAGAAAGAGGGCAAATATGTAAAAATGTATGACGTGATATTGCGCTAAAACGAGACCAAAACAACGTCTATGTCACAGTCACGCTCACGAATCGGACAATAAAGCGATCAATCATGTCAATGGTATGTCATTCGAGATAACACAATCTCAACACAATAGCTTCCATCGGCTTCTCGTATCGCTTTTGTTGGTGTGTCTGCCACACCGTAATCTATGATACATACGGGAAAAATGCATTTCGGTATCGGTAAAACACTATTAATTTTGTTTTATTTGTTTCTAATTTGTTTCTCTTGGAAAATTTACAGGAGACATTGCTTTGCAGGTTACTGCTTAAATGAAGCTCTGGCACATGAATCATGGCGAATGTACCCCACCTCAATCCATATTTTAACTTTGTTAAAATATATGTCTTTTGGAGACCCCGTAGTGGCAAAACTGCATTCCCCCGCAGCATTCCCGCTACTTTACAAAACCAGTTTGACTTGTATTATCGACTTGGAAAAGACAGATGTATGAGACATCAGTTAACATGTTTCCTGAAGATATTTTTTTTGTTTATATAAGCCTACGTCCACGGGAGCCCTCCGAATTTATTCCATCCCCTCTCTGTAATTTCGACACTAAATATATTATATCTATATTTCATATTTATCTATATTAATATTATTATTAATTATTATTAATGTTATTATTACCATTATTATTATTATTGTTCTGCAGTTTGTAATAATGATCTAGCACAGTAAAGGCTATAACCCAACAGGAGCATGCCTAGGATACCCTTTTCCCTTTTGGTTTTATGTATTCAAAAATAGTTTATTGTCTTTAGAACTCTTAAAAGATTACTTTTGTTTGTATTGATATCTTGGAATAGATTGAGGAGAAAATACTATACAATTGACATGTAGAAGAGCTGTAGTACATTGAAAAAAGAAGCCACACGTAAGCTCTATAATACTCAAACCCCGTTATTGCTTCCACTCTATGTTAAATTTAAATATTTTCAGAGCCCATTCGGAAGGAAGATACATTTCTACTACACACAGTAAAGCCTCTTTACTTTCTCCTCTTGAAAAAAGGCATTGTTTTATATCGCATAAAATAAGTTCGTGTACATGACGGTGGCCTGTCGAAGTTGCCCAACCCTTTATTTTGTTTTGACAATATATATTTACAATATCGTCTAAATGAAGCCCTCATCTGGAAAAGGGCACTTATTAAAGGCAGCATCTACATTATATAGAGGAGGCCCTGGTACTTGGAAGCGGGGGCTGAAGCACCCGCAAGATTTTCCGGAAGAGGGGGGGGGGGTGCTGCGTGTATTATTCTCGATAGATAGCACCCCCTGGAATTCCGGCAGATGTGACCAAAAAAAAAGAAACGTTACCCACAAAAAAATCATTTTGTAGTGCAATCCTTTTTGTTTATTTGCCTGTAAAATTTATTGATGTAAATTTGAAAATCAAAAAGGTTCAATGTAAAATTTTGGTCCCAAGAAATTAAACAAGCTTCAGCCCCCTCTTCCCAGTGCCAAGGCCTCCTCTATATAATGTAGATGCTGCCTTTAATAAGTGCCCTTTTCCAGATGAGGGCTTCATTTAGACGATATTCTAAATATATATTGTCAAAACAAAATAAACGGTTTTGGCAACTTCGACAGGCCACCGTCACGTACACGAACTTATTTTATGAGATATAAAACAATGCCTTCTATGTTTTTTTTTCAAGAGGAGAACGCAAAGAGGCTTTACTGTGTGTAGTAGAAATGTATCTTTCTTCCGATTGGGCTCTCAAAATATTTAAATTCAACATAGAGTGGAATCAATAAAGGGCCGTGTGGCTGTTCTTCAATTTACCACAGCTCCTCTACATGTCAGTTGAAGAGTATTTTCTCCTCAATCTATTCCAAGGTATCAATACAAGCAAAAGTAATCTTTTAAGAGTTCTAAAGACAATACACTATTTTTTAATACATAAAACCAAAAAGGGAAAGGGTATCCTAGGCATGCTCCTGTTGGGTTATAGCCTTTACTGTGCTAGAGCACTATTACAAACGGCAGAACAATAATAATAATAATAATAGTAATAATAATAATATTAATAATAATTATAATAATATCAACAATGATGAATGTAAATATAAAAATATAGATATAAAAGTTGCTTTATTATACCAAAAAACGCAATTTGCCTTGCAGATGGCTTTAAAACATGATATTTTTTTACGGAGAGGGGAATGGGGTAAATTCGGAGGGCTCCCGTGGGCTTAAATAAACAAAAATAAAAAACTTTTTTTCAGGAATCATGTTGTCTGATGTCCCATACATCTGTGTTTTCCAAGTTGATAATACAAGTCAAACTGGTTTTGTAAGGTAGCAGGAATGCCGGGGAGATGCAGTTTTGCCACTTTGGGGTCTCCAAAAGATATATATTTTAACAAAGTTAATATATGGATTGAGGTGGGGTACATTCGTCATGATTCATGTGCCAGAGCTTCATTAACGCAGTAACCTGCAAAGCAATGTCTCCTGTAAATTTTCCAAGAGAAACAAATTAGAAACAAATAAAACAAAATTAATAGTGTTTTACCGATACCGAAATGCATTTTGCCCGTATGTATCATAGATTACGGTGTGGCAGACACACCAACAAAAGCGATACGAGAAGCCGATGGAAGCTATTGTGTTGAGATTGTGTTATCTCGAATGACATACCATTGATCGCTTTATTGTCCGATTCGTGAGTGTGACTGTGACATAGAGGTTGTTTTGGTCTCGTTTTAGCGCAATATCACGTCATACATTTTTACATATTTGCCCTCTTTGTAAGCAAATTAAGACACTAATACTGTCATGAAGCATATCGATGTTTTTGCTAATATATTCTCTTTCATGTAGAATGTTGACATTTTGCATTAATTGCTGTTATTTATAAAACAGTTCAGGATTCTTGAAAAAATACTCTTTTTAAATCATAATTTGCATAATTTATGTAAATTAGGTAATAATAAACAAGGATATCCCAATTATTTTATGACAATTTTCTTCCCTGTCTTACCCTAAGTCTTTATTTCCAATTTTAGGGCAGTTCTGGTGAAATATATATTCTGAATTACTTGTTTATACTATATCGACATAATATGCAAATTTATGCAAATTACTTGCTTATTTGCATAGATACAGCGTGTCTCTTTGGATGAATCTTTTTCTTTTGACTCAAGGAACATTTGTGCCAAGTGGGACATTTGTACTCAAAAATGCAGCGTTCAACCTCTTAACAAGTCTACTATTTAGCTCTTTTCTTTAAAAAATGCTTCAAATTAATTAGTGGTTCCATCTTCTCCAAGTAAAAAAAAACAAACAATAAAATTCAAAAGTGCAGCATGTATACTTTAACCTAAATAGGAGGGGGGTAATATGAGTGTGCTACTGGTAGACTATAACTTTATCAATATTATTCTTGAATTTGACAACAGCAACAAAACAAACAATATCACATATTAGTTTCATACCGAGAGAGGTTAGTATGCCCGACGAGGTTTCGTTCTGAATGAGTCTTGAATAGATGCGACATGATTGATAATTATATCGATCAAATTCACCGAGGAGAATAAAGAAAACACTTGCATCCGAAAATGTCAAGATAAGTGATAATGAGCGCTGTATGTAGCAGCAAGCACTAGCCAGTTGTAAACAAAAGTATGCGCGCGCATGGTTTTGTTGACGTCAACAATAGCAGGTTGGGGAGCGCGTAACTAACGTTCCGGTTTCACAAATATTTGTTATTAAAACAAATGCACAATTTCTATGACAAATCTACTATCAGCCAATGAAATTAAAAGATTTTATAAGCTGTAAACTGACGTTGCAAATCTGTAAAGATTTTCCTTAAATCTACTTTGAGCATGCGCAGAGCTAATGAATGCCAGCAGCAGCAAGCTATAACAAAGACACTAAAGGGGTCTTCGGCTATGACAAGTTTGACTTTGTCTGTGGTTTTGCTAGACAGACATCTATGTTTTATTTACATTGGTAGCTAGTTATCAATGAATAACAACTTACCTGACAGTACTGTCAAGGGAAGTTACATATGATTTTGTCATGATAATTGACCATTTATTGAAAACACCATAAATGAATGATAAAGAAAATTTTATAATTTCCCATTCTTATAAAACATGCCCAAATAAAAAAAAACGACTGTCTATGCACAAATAAAACATTAATGCTAATATTCAACAAAAATAACAAAATCAATGAATAATAGACAATTCATTATCTATTATTTGTTTCTGATCACAAGATTGAGGTCTGACGCTTCTTGCCTTGATTTGAATCCTGATGAAATACATTATACCAAAAAATTTACTACAAAATAAAGTCTTGTCTTGCCCTCTCTTTCCCCCTTTCCGTTCTCTTCCTTTTCCCTTTCTCGTCCTTTACTTTCCCCCTCTCTCTGAAAGTTTGTGTCTGTCTATCTCTCTTAAGGCGACCGCACGCCTTACGACTGTTCGCGATCCGATTTTGGAACAAATCGCATTCTGCTCCTTTTCTGACAATGTGAATAGTACGTATCATTTTATTTGAGATTATAATTAATTGAAAGAATACTAATATAACCATTTTGAAAGATTGCAAGCTTTTATTTTGGAGTAAAGACCAAATTAGTTTCAAATCGGAGCCAATCGTGCGACTGCTACGTCATTTCGACTCGATATCAAATTCGCTTTTATTCTAAGGATGATAGCATAGTCACCGATTTGAACATAGGTTCGTATACGATGACTTAGAACATTACACAGTAAGATATTCAAAGTCTCAATATTAGCATCAAATTCTACTACATTTTAGTCTGAAATCGGGTCGCAGACCAATCGTAAGGTGTGCGGTCGCCTTTAAACACACAGACACACACCCACTCCCACACTTCTACCCCACACACCAGCCTTTACACTACTATTCCGGGGGGAGGGTGTCCCATGGAATTTCGAACTTTTTACATCACTCTATGTGAAAGAGGCGCAATCCCAGGCCCTCCCCTTCTGACATACATATTTATGTGACCCATATATGATACATACTTCTAATTTGGTGATTAAGAAAGTAATTTAATGATCAATTTCCAATTGATATTTAAGTTATTCACGTATACGCTTTACATTATTCTATGCACTAACCATGCTAATCGGCCTGGAGATTGTCCCGGAGATTGTATTCATATTCGAATAAATTTCGATAGATATGTGAAGGATATGTCATGAATTAAATTGCAATAATACATATATCAATCTATCAATGCAATATAATTTTTATCATTTTGATCACTTATTGTATTCATTCATCTACGATGGCCTATTTCGTTTGTTTATTTAAATAAAAAGCTGTAGACCAGTCTTCTTATGATCGGTTTTATCCTTAAAGAATTCGGGTGACATTTTAAAAGTCTTCGCAAAGAAAGGCTGAAATTAATTGATTTGTGATGTATTTTATATTGTTCACATGGATTAAGAACACTAAGGAAAAAATCGATTTCGTGCAAACACTTCTAGGATAAATATGACCGAAAAAAATCATCATATCAACTAATTTTATGGGGACATTAATAATTATGATACAAGTCATGTTAGTTTTGGGACGGTGTTTTCAGATCTGTTTATTTTTCCCTTTTTTAAAAATGATTTTCAGGTGCAATTTGCTGGGCTAAATATTTACAACATATCACGGACAAAGAGGACCTTGCAGCTCAGACCTTTCCTTTGTTTAATCGAATCAAATTCAACCAACGTCATCAAGGGAATTGCGAAAGTGTAAAACCAAATGTCAGCGAACAAAACTCTAGGGGCCTCGGATCGCCATTCTTCAATTTCAGACCACTATCAATTATAATCATCGATATTAATATCTTGGTCAATATGGATCAGCTGACTCGTCCATCTCGAACTTTGAATTCTTGAATTAATAACCTACCAAATAGTAGACCAACGCCTTGATATTAGTGAAGAGAAATTAGGCCAAATCATATAAGGCAGTCCAAGGTTCATTACTTATTACAAGACCTTTCGCCTATCTCTCTCTGTTCGTTGTTTATGATATTTGGGTTATCACACCATTTTTTAATTTATGATTAACCAAGTCTGGATAATGAATGACAACCAACTATAAATATCATCGTCAACGTGCGAACGGTCCACGACAAAACGCACGGATTATATCGTGAAACAAATAGGTTCTTTGTTATTTTGTGGTGGTGGTACTGAATTCGCAAAATAATTTTTGTTACGAATGCAACTGGTGCTCTTGTAGTAAATAAATCCATGTCCATCAGTTCTGTCCATTGTAAGTATTTAACTTTCTTTTGATTTATACATACCTATTTGTAGGCCTATCGGATTTTATCATATTGTTTATTATATAATTTGATACAAAAATATTCTCTCATTCTCTCTCTGACTTTCTATCTATCTATCTCCTCCACCCCCTCCTTTTCTCTCTCTTGCTCCATACAGGGGCGGATCCAGGATTTTCAAAAAGGGGCACATTTTCCAGAGTAGGAAAAAAGAAAGTTTTAAACCAAACATCAAGGACAAGTTTGACAAGCAAAAAAAAGGGGGGCACATTTCTATTTTAGAGGCATTTTGACACTACAAAGTTTAATTGTACCTCTCAAAAGGGGCACGGGCTGGCTTTGCCCCCCCCCCTGGATCCGCCAGTGGCTTCATATTCTCATTGTTACTTATTTTTCCTACTGCACAAAGTATTTCTGTTGTTTTTCTTTCATTTTTTCTGTCTTTTGCTCTTTCCTGCTCTTCCTCCTCCTCCTTCTTCTCCTACTACTACTACTACTAATACTAATAATAACAATATATAGCATTTATGAGGCCCCGATATATCTAGTTTCCTATTCAATGGCGCACTATATATTACCCCGGCTTAGTGTATTCAAGGAATTAATCATGCCGGGTACCCATTCACCTCACCTAGGTTGAGTGCAGCACAATGTGGATAATTTTTTTGCTGATACGCCGTGGTTAAGATTCGAACCCACGTCCCTCTCATTGAAAGACGAGATTCGTAACCACTAGACCACGACGCCCCCTACTACTACAACTACACTATCACTACTACCAGTACAACAACTACTACTACTACTACCACCACTATACTACAACTACTATTACTACTTCTACTACTACTACTACTACTACTACTACTACTACTACTACTACGACTACTACTACGACTACTACTACGACGACTATACTACTACTACTATTACTACTACTACTACGACGACTACTACGACTACTACTACTACTACTACTACGACTACTGCTGCTGCTACTACTACTACTACTACTACGACTACGACTTCTACTACTCTGTTATTCCCATCTGTGTCTCACACGCACACTTTTTTTTCTATGCGGATTTCTCATACAACCTCTCCACCCCTTTCATTTCATGGCATTATATCGAATAATTTCGATTTTCGAATATTGGTTTTCCCTTTCAGGAAAAACACACGTATCAGGGTTTGAATAAAAAAAACAAAACACACATTTAGATATCGGTGAATACCAATCAGAAAAGTCAGAAGGAAGAAAGGAAAATGGATGAGAAGAATAATATGCCGAGCACCGCAGTCTACCCTCAATACGGGGCTAGCAACGGACCTGCCGGCCCTCCCCCAATTCTTAACACCCATCACAGCTCGTTTCCACCAGCAACCAAAATGGCCCCTTCCGAAGAAGAACCGGATCCAAATGACATCTACGCGCTTACTCCACACATCGAGGTATGTGCTTTAATTTTCTTATTTTCACGCAGTGTATTGGGGTACGAGTCTTGTCCTTTTTTTAATTCTCTCACTTCGCTCGCTGGCAGGAACACAAGCAATTTGATCGGCAAACTAAATTTTTTAATGGAATTATAATGTCATTTACAATCTATTTGAGTATTTTTGTTCGTGCTGAAAGGCACCACTTTTCTCGCTCGCTGCGTTGACTCGTAAAATAGAATATAGTGTGTTGTGGAAAGCATTCATATTCATCAAGTTATAGGACAAATGTATTCATGATAAAATGCAAGTGGCTATGTAAGATCATTTGTGTAATATTATGTGATGGTAAATTACATCAGTGAAGGATGGTTTTTGAAATTTGAAACGGGTTGAGGGGGGGGGGGGGTGGGTCGGGAGCAACAAAATATAACCAGTTAAAATACAAATTATAGTCACATTTTGCGATGGCAATATCCCCCTTTCACCCAACTGTATTTTGCCACTTCTCTTTCCGTATTGTAAGGCCCTAGCCCCCAAAATCCATTATCCTATATGTCATATTAAATTAGAAATTTTATATAAAAAAATGAGAGCTTCTGCCTTTCGCGCTGAGGATGGTACAGCAACTATTTTTTGTTCATCTTATATTTAATGGATAAAATTGTATGGTTAAATAAGTGAAAATTGCTTCATCATAATAGGTGGCATTAAACATGTTCAATGAGTATCGATGAAGTTATTCTGAAACTGATTTTTTTTTTACTGAAATGTCGATGGAAGGATGGAAGGTAAGAACTTTGCGCTTTCAATGAGAGAGGGATTCCAACAAACCACTTTCGCTCGAAGAGAAGAGGATTAGTAGAAAATGAAATTCCCATTCATTTTTTTAAAGGATAATGCATTTCTGCGCGAATTGTGTCGTGCCAACTCGTCCTTGACCATATCTAACTTGACGCGCATTCAAAAAGATAGGCCTACTTATATTTAACTCGAATAGAAAATCACAGCCGGTCAGCAATGTCACCATATCATCTTTACCATGCCTTCTCTCCCCTTTTTTTCAGATTGCATTTGAAGATACCTTCACTGAATCGGAAACAGCAAGAGGATTCCATTTCATGAAAGATGTCAACAGCTCCATTTACAAATACACTCACGTATGTAATGATGATGATGATGAAAGCAATAATAATGATGATCATTTAATTATCTTTAATTATTTATCAAAACATCTCTATAACGTGGATAACATGTTCACTGATAATATAGCTGATGTTTTTAAATACGGCGCTGTTGTCATAAAAATATCCTCAACATAAAGAAAATTTATGGTGATGAGGATAATAATAATAGAAGTATGCAGTTGTAATAGTAGTAGTAGTAGTATAGTAGTAGTAGTAGGAGTAGTAGGAGTAGTAGTAGTAGTATAGTAGTAGTAGTAGTAGTAGTAGTAGTAGTAGTAGGAGTAGTAGTAGTAGTAGTAGTAGTAGTAGTAGTAGTAGTAGTAGTAGTAGTAGTAGTAGTAGTAGTAGTAGTAGTAGTAGTAGTAGTAGTAGTAGTAGTAGTAGTCGTATAGTACTCTCTCTCTTCTCGAAGCTTTTTCATTTCTTTTCCTTTGCATTCAGTGCCGTTTTTTGACGAGGAATTATCCCTTTTTCCTTTCATATTTTCACGTCTTATATTACCCATCTAGTTCGCGGTGTATGCCACCCTGTCTCTCATCGTGGCTCCATTCATGACATTCCTTTGGGGCTTCGTCTTTGCTCTCTCTCACCTGTTCATCGTCTGGTTCGTCCAGCCGGCCATCAAGAACACCTTCCTCTGGTTCCGTATCTGCAGCATGTTGATCTCGGCCTCGGTTCGACTCTTCTTCGACCCATGTTTCCGGTCGGCCGCCTTGGTCCTCTCCGGCATCAAGGGCCGGTTTCAGATGGAAGACTCCGAGATCACATTGAATCTGAAGTCAAGCCAAATCCAGAATGTCTAATGCATCACGTACCGGAGGCAGGCATCGGGGGCGCAGGGCCTCATCACCCCATCACCCATTCCCGCATTTATGAAACGCTTATATTCCGATAGTTTGCATCTGTTTATACTGTATACTAGTATATAAAATTGACCATAACAAAAATAAAAGCTGGGTTAAATTCATACTCGTTTTGCCTGAAGATAGAAAGTGCTGCTATTGATATACCATTGGAGTTATAACTAAGGGTTAAAATTAATATAATCTAATTCCGTTACAATAAATAGATTAAAGCAATTAGGTGGGCGGCATTGAAAACGGAAGCCGATGCCCCCCCCCCCCTTCCTGGGCTCTCATCTCCCTCTTCACTCTAAAAAATGAAGTGCTAATTCAGCTCTTAAAGAGCGTGTATAGTGACTGCACTTCGGAGTGCTATTTTTCTCGTTATTTGAACTAGAAAAATCAGCACTCCGAAGTGCAGTCACTATGCACGCTCTATTAAGAGCTGAATTAGCACTTCATTTTTTAGAGTGTTCCCATCCTCGCCCTTTCTTTCATGTTTTTCACTTTCTCCCATCACCCCAACCACTTCATTCTCCTCCCTTGTCTCTTACTTACATAAGAAAGCACGGGTCATATATGCAATGTTATTAAAATTAATGATACATGTAAGTGAAAAAAACTAGTTCGCAGGTATATCTACTTTAGTTTTTTTTATCATCATCATAATAATTACTAAATTATGTAATCGTCGATGTAGGCCGAGAGTTCTGTAAAAATATATGAAAATCAATTCAACACTACAATCTATTTCATTGGGATGGGTAATAACTAATCTCTCATTCATTATCGTATACAGGATGAAGTTTTATATTTCCTCCTGTTAAAGTTAATTAGTTTATATGTGAATTGGCGCCAGAAACGGCTATATGAATACGATCGCTTGAGGCGTGCTGCTAATTTTTCTTGTAGTGGGAAAATGTTCCCCGGAGATATCTTTTATCTCGTTTAATTTCGTGATACAAGCCCAATGACGTGAGTAAAATTGCTTTATATCGAAATTAATAATTTATATTGTCTTTTCAACCGAATGAAAGGAATAAAAATGAAATGTATTAACTAACATTATGAGCCAAAATTATTCCGTGATTGAGTATTTTGAGTTGCCCAAAAGGCATGCGTGTACGCGACTGACATAGATAAGATTACGTAATAGGAAAGTGCAGTCCTTTTACGTACCAGTGGTCGTGTAAATGATCATGACCAATACAAGGCCTTCGGGCACACAATGAATGTATTCTTTCACAGTCATAAGAAAGAATTGTTGAAGGTGCTTGATCGTTTTATCAAGGGCACAATTACTTTGATATGCCCTTGAATGATGTCAAGGTCATTTATATTAATTTGTTGTTGATGTGAATATGTGAACCTATAAAAATTAGGCAGATAGATCGTAAATTAAGGCGTTATTTATTTGTTTTTTTGTTGTGAAATCAAATAAAACATTAATATCACTTTGTATAATCATAATAACAACCATATAGTTTTTAAGTTGAATTAAATTTATCATGGGGGCCGGGGAGGGGCATAGTGCCCCTCACTTTTTGAAGCACTGAAAAAGCCCGTTTACGCAAGAAAATGCCCCTTCACGAACGCGTACTGTGCCCCTTTCACCTTAATAGAAGGACCCGTTTTATGTGTTACCAAGTGCTCTTTCTCGTATTAGTGCAAATTTTTAACAAAAAAATGCCCCGGCCTCGCACTCGAACGTATTCTGTGCCCCTTTCACCTGAGAATTAAGACCCCCGTTTTATGGGTTATATAACGAGTGCGCCCTTTCCTTCTCATATAGGTATGGTGCCCTGAAGGGACATCGCATATAGACCAAATCGTGAATATTCACGACGAAATTGGCGACGAAATTCACGACATCGTGAATTTCGTCGCCAATTTCGTCGTGAATATTCACGATTTGGTCTATATGCGATGTCCCTTCAGGGCCACCATAGAAAACAGCCGTTTTAACATTTTTTGTACCAGCTAAGCAAGGAAGTGTTATATAACATTTCCCTGAACTAAGTATAGGTGGCTTGCGTAAAACAGCTGTTTTCGACTCGCTGTACGGCTGCCGTAGAGCAAATGTGACCGAGGTATAGGTTGTCCTTAAACACCACTCTGTACGTGCCCAATGAGAACCCTATTTCTTTATTAAGCATTCTGCTTTCTTCTGCAAGTGCATCCTTTAATCGCATAATCCCTTTCAAAATATGATTTGCCCCTTTCGCTTCTTCTTTTTCTTTTGATAATGAAATTCATCCCTTTTACCTCTTATTGAATGCCCCATTTTAAAACGCCCTTATCAACTTTTGATAAACGCCCCTTTTCTTTTGTACTTTGTTCAAAATGTCGAGTCTTTTAATGTTCTGATGGCATTCCTTTTCCCTTGGAGCAAGACAAGTGTTCCTATAATCTGGAAAGATATAAACGAAATAAAAGGTGCCCTGTTTCCCTCTGCCGCCCTCCACTTTCAACCTCGCTCCGCTGCTCCTGGTTTATAATTTATTTTTACTTGCACATTAATAAGAATAATAATGATGATGATATCTATGCTGCCACTGCTGTTGATGATAATGGTAATGATGCTGATCGTGTAAATAATAATACTAATACTGTAAAAAATGACGACTATTATGATGATGACGATGACGATGATGATAATAATGATGATGATGATGATGATGACGACGACGTTGATGATGGTGAAGATGATGATAATGGTGATGATGATGATGATGACGACGACGACGACGTTGATGATGGTGAAGATGGGGATAATGGTGGTGATGATGATGATTACCATGATGATGATGAAGTTAATATTACATGCATCATTACTTGGTGCAAATTGAAAGCATATGATGAATGTTGTGGATTGGTAATACAGTTATACTTTTGTGGTTGCACACAATTAGCGATATGGACTAGTAGAATAAAGACAGTGGGTGGTATTCGGATTCATGATGGCGGTCCATAATGACTAAGAATTCTTGCCAATTTTCACTCGCTACGCTAGATCGCAACTTTTTATAAATTTTGCTCGATACCCCATATCTGGCCCCTTATAATTTTTGGATTATTATTAGTCCACTACATTTTTGCTGAAGGAAATATGGCTGAGATTCGAACCCACGAGTCTCTGATTGAAAGAAGAGAAACAAAACCACTAGACCAAGATGAACGTTCACTAAGCAATGACATAGAAGTCTTGCCAAAAAGTGGTTGAGACGTACGAGCCCCCTTAGATTCCATGTGACTTTTAAAACTAGAAATAAGACTTTTAACGGTGGGAGGAAGGCCAATTCAATTAAATTGAAATGAAGTTGATTTCTTGTCAAATAAATGAAAGTTTGTTTCTCGGCGATGACGGAAAGGGATGTGCACTTACTAAATATGCAACACATCCTGTCATGTGCAAATGATGTCATATCACAATTGTTTTAAAAATTCATTTGTAATATTTTGTGATTGCATATTGAAGGACAATGTAGTGAGTTCAAAACAAATCCGCTTCCGGGGATGATGCTTCGGGGCGGGGGCAGAGCGATCACCCCCGATCGCCCCTCTATGGTTTTTCAAATAGTGAAAAACATGAAAAATAGAGAAAAAAGGGAAAAAGAGAACAAAGGGCATAAAATGTGAGGTATAGGTCGCGTAAATTGTTATCTTCCCTGACTCCTTACGCCGACCCTGTTCACATAGAGGCACCCGATCGCGACCCCCCCCCACACACACACTTACACAACAGTCAGAAGCAGAAGAGAAACAGCAACTCAAAAGGGGCGATTTGGAGGCAAACCTTTGCTTAAAGGTGTCGTCATATTTACTCTTCTCCCTTCCTTCTCATACTTTTCTTTCTCTCTCTCTCTCTGTTCACCGGGCCCCTCCTTCTTCACTACTTGAAAATCATAGGGGCATATACCTGGCTGGAGTTCAAATGCACAGTGCTCTTAGCCTAGCAGGCAGCTACTGATTTTCTCACATCTTTTGAACTTAACTTGAACATCTCTGGGGCGCTTAACCCCCCCCCCTAAAAAAGAGTAATGAATGAATGAATAAATAAATAAATAAATAAATAAATAAATAAATAAATAATGACAAAGTAGCCACCAAAAGAGAAAGGTGAAATATGATATAATTTTCCGAATATTATGTCAAAATCTGTCACAAAATCGAATTCTATTGTAAATGAAGAGGCTTTAATAGGAGGAAATTATAATTTGTTTACAAATTTTCGGTAATACTCTTATTTGTTTAAGATCTGTATGCTCGATCTATAATTACAGATCGAGCAGTAGATGATAGGTTCGAATCCCACTGGTTCCAATTTTTTCTGACTTATGAATTTCATTACAAATCGAGCATACCGATCTTAAACAAATAGAGAAATTTTGTTAACAAATTAAAATCGAACTCATTGGTTTGTAATAAACATCTTGCAATTTTTGTTTGCAACTTTTTAACAATTTTGATCGGTATGCCATAACTGACCCCCTCCTATTTCTGGCTCATAACTAGAGCTACATTCAAAGAGGAAATCACTGCCAGGGTATAAAGTCCAACGTCAAGTGCTCCGATACGAAATTCCACGTGAGCCCGTCGAGGGTATGACTATTCCCTCGTAATCATTGTTTATATTCATAATTATAAAGGATTAGGCCTATCATCCAATAATGGCCTTAATTTAGAAGACAGGTTACGGACTGTAGCTGTATTAGGGTGGTGATATCAATTCTACCCACTCCTGGATCTGGGGAATCTTAATTTTGGAAACTCACCCGTTGTGCACCGTCAGGTTAGTATATTGACTTCAGATTTTTCATATCACGTTTGTACTAGATTATCTAGATAAAATATCTTTGTGATATGGCCGATGATATGATAATTTTTTTTCGTGTATATGATTATTATGTACATATAGGGTATATTTGAAAATTATCGGAATCATATCTATCAAAGAACAAGAAGTGAAGTGTTGCGGTGCTAAAGAGAAAGCCCGCTGATTAATCCAGTTTGAAGGCTGGGCGATCTTTTCTTTCCGGGGGATTTACAACAATGATGCTACATGAAATCTAGTGAAATAAAATGAAGATCAAGTTACGAAAAAAGGAAGAAAATTCATTATTACTGAGGCTCAAATGTTAACCATATGTAAAGCTTGAGTGTAATAATATCGATACGTAATATCTTATCATCGAACAGTTTTTAAGCACTACTAATCTGATTTTATTATTTTATTGTTTTTGTGTTTCTTCACTCGTTCGTAGTCAATGAAGATAGATCGACATTAAGCAGGCTACAATTCCAAATTTAATCCAGTCGGAAGTACGTGAAGAAATTCGATGATCATTTTTTTTAAAGAAAATGATAGACTTCGCTGTATCATTGCACCGAAGCAAATTATCATCAACTTCATTGTCATCACCACCACCATCACCACCACCATCATCATCACTGCCACCTCCATCACCAACACCGCCGCCAGCATATCATCGTCGTAAACATCATCATCAAAATCACCGTCATCATCATCATAATCGTCATCATCGTTATCATCCTCACCATCGTCTTCATCATCATATTCATCTTTATCGTCATCATCATCATCATCATCACCACCACCATAATATCCATCATTATCGTCGTTGTCGTCATAACCACCACCATTAATTTTGTTGCCATCGTACATCATCATCATTATCACTGTCATAACCATTATCATCACAATCATCGTCGTCGTCATCATTACCACCACCACCACCATTACAACCATCACAGTTAACACAACCATCAGCATCTCCTTTAACCCCACCACATCCCCATCTTCGTCACCATGAACCATGAGCATTCTTGGTCATCCAATCACCTTCTTGTAATAACCACCGTCGTCATTTTTGTCGTCATAAATTCAGGACCCACTGGAGTAAGAGTGAAATCATCGAAGCGATGGACCAGCCCATCAATCCGTACATAGGCCACCAAGGCACCAACCCACCGGTACCTCAATATGGTTCCACCGATGACAAGGAGCGGGTCAATAATTCGGATCTTACTCCAAGGAGTGCAAGTACTGTTCATATCATCACAAGCGACGACAACAAGGAGAATGAGGATATTTACAAGTTTACCCCTCACGTTCCGGTATTACACGTTTTCAGTTTTCCTAATCATTTCTTGTTGTAGGCCTATTTCTTTTTTTTTTTTGGGGGGGGGGTTCTCTACCCTGTAAGAGGAGAACAAAAGAAGAAGATATAGTGGAATAAGAAGCAAATGATAAACATTATAAAGAGGAAGAAGAAGTAATTATACTTGTTTTTTCCTTTCGGGGTGGGGGTCTCTCTTCCTATAAGAGGAGAACAAAAGAAGGGGTAGAAGAAGCAAATGATAAAGAGGATGAAGAAGCAAGTACACTTGCTGTTTCCTCTTTATTTTCTTCTCTTTTTTCTTTCGTTTGTTCTTTCTTTCTATCTTTCTTTCTTTTTCTTCTTTTTCTTCTCCTTCTTTTTCTTTTTATTCTTCTTCTTCTTCTTCTGCTTCTTATTCCTCTTACTCTTCTTCCTCTTTAAAAATAAAACTACAATAGATAAATTCTAATTACATAAAAAACTTCGGTGAATTGTTAAAGGGTTCGTATATACTCCAGAATGAAAGTCGTTACAGACTTTATGAATAAATTTCCTAATAAGTAACCCAATTTGAAAAATGTGTTTTGGGTTTAAAAATGAATTATATAAATTCAGTAAATATCTAAAGAAAGAATATCATAGTGAACACTTTTTGCGAGAGTGATCACGATTTTCCTTGTTGACCATAGTAGATTGCGGGACAAATGAATACCCTCTAGCGATATATATCATATTTCTTTCCTATTGATAAAGCCCTTGCATGCAAAAGACATAATAGACAAATAATGATCTATAATGTGTGGTTTTTTTAGTGTAGCTTTAATCGTCTCTCGTTTTTAACATTGTCCATTATTTTCACTTTCCTTTTCCTGTAGGTAGCATACGATGAGACTTTCAAGGAATCCGAATCTGTTAAGGGATTTCCCTTCATGAAAGAAGTAAACGGATCGATTTTCAAATACACTCACGTAAGTATGATATCATATCAATAAAAAACCTTCTAAAATAAGTGTAAAATTCACTCGTTAAGGAGTGAAGTACGATTAAAGTTGAAATGAAAATGATTACATTTTACTAATTTTCGAGTGACCTTATTAATCGCTCAAAGATATTACCTGAAGTCAACAGAACTGCAAAATATGTATTCACTCTAAAAATTCACCAAGATCTACGAAATCTTGATCAAACAGTGATGAGCTCGCAGAAATGACTGGGTCGAGAGCGGATCATCTCTTTACAACAGAAGTGTAATCTTCACTATTGATGTTGCAGCATGCCCGACATAGCAGTTTGGTCTATGTCATGTGATGTTGTGAACAGAATGATCATCTCTCATAATCGGTTTCTTGTAAACTTTTACTACATAACAGTGGCGGATCTAGGAGGTAGGGGTTTAAACCCCCTCGGGCTCCCGAAAAATAACTAAAAAAGGAGTGTGGGATCAAACTTCAACACCCCTTCCCTGTTTACAAGATTCGCACAAGCAAAACAGGGGGGGGGGAGCTACGGGGGGGGGTAGAACGCATAACGTCGCAGCTCACCGTTATTGGATCAAACCAACTTGTCGACCCCCCTGTTGCACCCACAAATGTAATAACGCCCACAAATGTAATAACACTTTACCCACAAATGTAATAACGCCCACAAATGTAATAACACTTTATCCACAAATGTAATAATTTCACCCACAAATGTAATAATGCACTTTACCCACAAATGTAATAATTTTTGATCGCCCACAAATGTAATAATGACTTTACCCACAAATGTAATAAATTTGAAGGGATTTTTGGCGAATCCGTTCTCAACTAAGATCCTATAGTTATACGTTCATATAGCACAAAAGTCCAAAATCTTTACTTCCAGACCCGGATAATAACAAAATTATAATATAAGTCCAAAGTCTTTTTTCCAGACCCGGTTGTTTCAAAAATTATAATATAATTTGAAAGTCTTTTTTCCAGACCCGGTTGTTTCAAATATTATAATATAAGTCCAAAGTCTTTTTTCCAGACCCGGTTCTTGAAAAAAATATAATATAAGTCCAAACTAAGTTACAATAATGATATTCCAGTGGAATAAAAATGAGAATCGAGCTTAGTCTTTTCTCCAGACCCAGTTAATTAAAACTGGTGGAATAAACGTCTTTGTTGTTGTTTTCACTTATATGGCGCGTATTGTGAATATACGCGCTAAGAGTAAATTAGAATCAACGAACGTAGAGGGCAGCAACACACAAGCGTGTTGCTCTAAGGAAGGTCAACTCCGCTCGAATTTTGTGACCACTCTAAAAAATAAGGGGGACTTTTCGGAAATTTGTCGAGTTGATTTTTTTCATTTGTTAATTTTAAATATTTTTAATGAACAATCATTAGGTCGGTTATTCTAGGTAAAAATATTAAAAATATTACTTTTATTTTTAAAGAAATTATTTAGCTTAAATAATCATGATATTGACATTTTTTCTCATTTTGGAATATTAAGTCTATGACGAGGATACCTCTTATCTCTTATTTTCCTCTGCTGAATTTCGCTGCACCACTAATAAATGCATAGACAACCACCGTAATAATCGAGGTCATTTTTCTGGCCTGGGTGCGCCGAGTCTGGGCCGGTCGCGTAGCTACTAGTAACGTTGATGATGCGCTGGGGCTTCAGTCGACTCGTCATAGATCTTCTAGCAACATACACAATGATGTCTAATTTGCCTGGTCTGATTTGAAGTGCAATTGCTTCAGGGCTGAAGTTTATCAACGATGATTGTTCAAGGTCAGATTTCAAATTTTAATTTGCATTTGACTTTTAAGTCTATAAATCTTAATACAAGGCGCCGAAACCCCGAAATCCGGGTATAAATTTCAACTTCGAGTCCGAGACTATGGACGGCGAAAAAAAACCCCATGCATCGGATGCATTGCATTGGCTGCGCTGCAGCTGAGCTGCACAGCCAGGCGCTGCGTCGCGTCGAAGGTCGATAATCATTGAGCAACCAAACTTCCAAAGCCAAATTAAAGCTTGAATAAACGGCCACCTATTCACATTTTCCCTGGTTTTCTTCAATAATTTCTAAGAAAAATCAGCCAATTCTGGGAAATTGATTGCAATGTTACATCGTTTGCAGAGTGCCATCATCGTTTTGCGTTAGACTTAACCTTAGTTATACTTAGATCTAGGCCTAGACTAGAAGAAATGGGAGCTAGATAGATTTTACACCATCTTAATTTATGATTTTGGGCAGAAAGTAGATTTGATAGACAGCATCCATATCTTAATTTGACCATTGATTCTGTGCAATCAAAGACTTTTACATAATTTGTTTGCCATATTGCAAGAATTGGTAAATTTTCCTGGGCCTGCATGGCCTGGGCTTGGCTGGCAGAACGCGTATTTTTTTTTTGGAGAAATTTCGAAAGTGAAAGAGCAAAGTGACTAAGCTCGTCGTGATTTTATTTTTATGCATTTTCTAACTGAATTTTAAAGATTTCATGCCTAACGGTAAGGCCTAACGGATTTAATGCATTAAATCTTCTAGTTCTAGATCTAGATTTTACCCTGTAGGCATTTAACGTACGGACTAAAAAATAATAACCTCCTAGCGGCTAATAGCCCAGGCTGGCCTTAATTGAACCAAACTTAGCTTGCATGGACCAACCCTCAAATGGTCTAGATTTAGGCGTCCTATACTATAAAGACAATGTGGAATTCATCTGTTTTGAGTTTATTATTATTTTAGTATTTTTTATTGTTGTATAGACTATCTCATACCAACAAGTCGTGCTAGATATTCTAGATCTACTTAGATATCCAGTGTGGAACAACATCTTCAACAAACAGATCGAGACTGGTCAGAGCATTTGTCTAGTTAGACAAATAAAGTTAGATCTTTAGACTTGGGTCTATCGATCAACTAGACAGGAATAACCGTCGTTTCTGGGGATTTATTCAACAATTTCTGACATTTTACTATAATCTCCATCGGTGAGTGAGCCAGCGCAGTTCAGCAGAGCAACCAAAATACAGAGACTGAAGCTTTTGGTCTATCGATCAACATGATCAAGATCTAGGTTAGATGTGGACTTTACTTATTACTGATTGGAATGTATTTCTAAATTTATAAGTTTTGGGGACAATGGTGAAAAGAAATGATAACATACTACTGATAGATACGTGAATTATTTTTTTAATACCCATTGGCATTGCTGCCTGCTCTAATAAATAAATAAATAAATGAGTCACGGCCTATATGGACTGCAGATAAATGCTGATCGACGCCTAGCAGAACAAGTACCAGTGCTAGACTAGGGGGTTGAAATCTAAGCAGACGACGGAGCATAATGTAGCTTAAGCATAGAATGATGATGGGTTCAGCGAAGAGCTCAGAGAAAATAAGGGGGACATATTCAATCCCGAAATGCTTTGCGAGTGGTCACAAAATCGTCTCGGCGCAAATCACCTAATTCAGCCGTCTGGTGAAATCGCTGATAACAACAATCACCGATTTGGTAATGATTTTAGTTTCCTGAAACTTGCATTTGTAAAGTTTTAAATATCAAAGTATGTTTTCATATTTATGTATATCCCTCAACATATTTTTTAATGTTATCTTTGATATCGTTGTAGTCATATTCTTTCATATTCGTTTCTTGATCACTACTAATTTGTTGTTGTATTTGATCGGCATTTGATTTCGTTGTCATGAACAATAAAATATGCGCGCAGCTCAGTTGCATGCGCGTATCGAGTTGACCTTCCTTAGAGCAACACGCTTGTGTGTTGCTGCCCTCTACGTTCGTTGATTAGAATCAAGCATAGTCTTTTCTCCAGACCCGGTAAGTAAAAACTAAAGTAATGTGTTCATATAGCACAAATGTGCAAAGTATTTTTCCAGACCCGGTTGATTAAAAAATTATGATATAAGTTGAAAGTCTTTTTTCCAGACCCGGATGTTTTCAAAAATGATAATATAAGTCCAAAGTCTTTTTTCCAGACCCGGTTCTTAAAAAAATTATAACATAAGTCCAAAGTCTTTTTTCCAGACCCAGTTAAATCAAAAATCATAATATAAGTCCAAACTAAGATACGATAATGATATTCCAGTGGAATAAAAGTGAGAATCGAGCTTAGTCTTTTCTCCAGACCCAGTTAATTAAATCTGGTGGAATAAACGTCTTTGTTGTTGTTTTCACTTATATGGCGCGTATTGTGAATATACGCGCTAAGAGTAAATTGAGAATCAAGCATAGTCTTTTCTCCAGACCCGGTAAGTAAAAACTAAAACCCTATAGTAATGTGTTCATATAGCACAAATGTGCAAAGTATTTTTCCAGACCCGGTTGATTAAAAAATTATGATATAAGCTGAAAATTTTTTTTCAGACCCGGTTCTTAAAAAAATTATAACATAAGTTCAAAGTCTTTATTCCAGACCCGGTTGTTTAAAAAATTATAATATAAGTCCAAAGTCTTTTTCCAGACCCGGTTCTTTAAAAAAAATAACATAAGTTCAAAGTCTTTTTTCCAGACCCGGTTGTTTAAAAAATTATAATATAAGTCCAAAGTCTTTTTCCAGACCCAGTTAAATAAAAAATCATAATATAAGTCCAAACTAAGATACGATAATGATATTCCAGTGGAATAAAAGTGAGAATCAAGCTTAGTCTTTTCTCCAGACCCAGTTGATTAAATCTGGT
This sequence comes from Lytechinus variegatus, assembly GCF_018143015.1. NCBI lineage: Eukaryota > Metazoa > Echinodermata > Echinoidea > Temnopleuroida > Toxopneustidae > Lytechinus > Lytechinus variegatus. Next base: position 61,658,568 of record NC_054740.1, read on the forward strand.
GGAATAAACGTCGTTGTTGTTGTTTTCACTTATATGGCGCGTATTGTGAATATACGCGCTAAGAGTAAATTGAGAATCAAGCATAGTCTTGTGATATAAGTTGAAAGTCTTTTTTCCACACCCGGTTATTTAAAAAATTATAATATAAGTCCAAAGTCTTTTTCCAGACCCGGTTTCAAAAATTACAACATAAGTTGAAAGTTTTTTTTTCCAGACCCGGTTGTTTCAAAAATTATAACAAGAGTTTAAAGTCTTTTTTCAGACCCGATTAATAAATATTCATAACATAAGTCCAAAGTCTCTTTTTTCCGGACCCTGTTGCTTCCAAAATTATAATATAAGTTCAAAGTCTTTTTCCTGACCCAGTTGTTTAAAAAAATTATGATGTAAGTTGAAAGTCTTTTTTCCAGACCCAGTTGTTTCAAAAAGTATAATATAAGTCCAAACTAAGATACGATAATGATATTCCAGTGGAATAAAAATGAAAATCGAGCTTAGTCTTGTCTCCAAACCCTGTTATTCCAAAATTATAAATAACAATACAACAACAACAAAAACTATAAAGACCCCATAATGTTATTAATGCTGGATAACCTGTACATATAGCATAGTCTTTCAGCCAGACCCAGTTATTTTTTTTAATAACGCTAATAGTAATAATAAGAAAAACTCCAAATGTAAGACCAAATAATCCGTAAACCTATGAACCTGTTTTAAAAGAGGTTAAGAGCGTTGTCTTTATTCTATGCCTAATTTTTGAAAAAATTATGTAAAACCCTATCATATTCTTATTCTTGTGGCATAACACGAGTTTTAAAACGTACTCTTTCCTCCAGACCCGGTTATTTAAAAAAATGAATTTAAAAAATTAAAATCTAAGACCAATCTTCAAAAGTTACACCCTTAATGGGTGTAACTGGGTGTAAAAATATGTATTTACCCCACACCCAGTTTTTTTTTATAAATAATACTAAGACCCCTACAAAACATTGTAATAATGCATGGGTAAAGCAAACATCCTTTTTCCAGACTTTGTTATTATTTGAAAAAAACACAAACAAAATATTTTTTACAAATATTCTAAAACGAATGCCAAATAATCTAATTACTGTCGAATAACACGAAGATCGATTGTAGACTTTCCTCCAGACACGGTTATTTCAAGAACAAAAATTAAGACCATGTAGAAAAGCAAGTGTTTAGATCGTTGTCTTTATTCCACACCCAGTCCTTTAAATAACAATTTAAACAATCTTAGTATTATGCTTAGTATTTCGTCTAGACCCGGTTATTTAAAAGATAAACAAATATTGAAACAAAAATCAAAGCTAAGACCAATCTTCAAAATTAAACCCAGTTAAAATGCTTGGGTTTAGAGTGTTCTATTCATCCCACACCCAGTTCTCTTAAAAATACAAAATAAGCGAAACTGTAATCTTAAAACTTAATCCCCAGCATCTTCCAAACTATAAAAACCATGTGATAACGCATACTACGAAAACGACAAATTAATCATAGGCGTAAATGTTCATTTCTGAATGATATGCGCCTTAAAACCCTTGATAAAAATAAAAACAACAACCTTATTCTACATCTATTGTATTTTTGGGTCTTTGCTAATATTGTTTGTTTTTATTGTTTCTCATTATTTCCTATTTTGAAATAACTGGGTCTGGAGCAAAGACTACACCTTATTTCCATGCTATTCAATGTTGATAATGTTGATAAGATTGCAAGGTCTTTGTTTTGTTGTTGTTGTGTTTTTAACGATTTTTATAACTGGGTCTGGAGGAGAGACTACGCTATATGTCCATGTTATTCGACATAAATAGGTTCGTTGGTCTTTTTTATCATTATTACTAATTTATTATTATTATTCATATTTTATTTGAAAAATCTGGGACTGGATGAAAGACTACGTTATATTCCCATGTTATTTAACATTAATAAGAGAGTGGGGATCTTTGCTACTTTTTGACTCTTTAAGAAATGATTTGTAATTTTGAAATAAGTGGTTCTGGAGGGAAGACTACGCTATATTTCCATATTATTCAACATCAATAAGATTGCGGGGCCTTTGTTGTATTATTTTCATATATCTTTTTTATGATTTGTTATTTTAAAATAACTGAGTCTTGAAGAAAGACTTTTTGAAACTACTGGGTCTGGAAAAGAGACTTTCAACTTATATTATATTTGAAACAACCGGGTCTGGCAAAAAGACTTTTAATTCAAATTATAATCTTGGAAACAACCGGGTCTGGAAAAAAGGCTTTAAACAACAGGGTCTGGAAAAAGACTTTGGACTTATATTATAATTTTTTAAACAACCAGGTCTGGAAAAAAAGACTTTATATCATAATATTTGAAACAACCGGGTCTGGAAAAAGACTTTGAACTTAGATTATAATTTTTGAAACAACCAGGTCTGGAAGAAAGACTTTCAACTTATATTGTATTTTTTTTTAAACAACCGGGTCTGGAAAAAGACTTTGGACTTATATTATAATTTTTTAAATAACCGAGTCTGAAAAAAAGACTGAACTTAAATATAATTTTTGAAACAACTGGGTCTGGAAAAAAGACTTTTAACCTATATTATAATTTTGGAAACAACCGGGTCTGAAAAAAAAGACTTTGGACTTATATTATAATTTTTTTTAACAACCGGGTCTGGAAAAAAAGACTTTGGACTTATATTATAATTTTGGAAACAACCAGGTCTAGAAAAAAGACTTTGGACTTATATTTTATTTTTTCGAAATATCCGGGTCTTGAAAAAAGACTTTCAACTTATATTATAATTTTTGAAACAACCGGGTCTGGAAAAAAGACTTTCAACTTATAATATAATTTTTGAAACAACCGGGTCTGGAAAAAAGACTTTGGACTTATATTATAATTTTGTTATAATTCGGGTCGGGAAATAAAGTCTTTGCACTTTTGTGCTATATGAACGTACTACTATGGGATATTAGTTTAGAACGGATTCGCCAAAAAACCCTTCAAATTTATTACATTTGTGGGTAAAGTCATTATTACATTTGTGGGCGATCAAAAATTATTGTGGGTAAAGTGCATTATTACATTTGTGGGTGAAATTATTACATTTGTGGGTAAAGTGTTATTACATTTGTGGGCGTTATTACATTTGTGGGTAAAGTGTTATTACATTTGTGGGCGATTATTACATTTGTGGGTGTAACACCCCCCCCCCTCTTTGCAAAAAGCTAGATCCGCCACTGCGTTATTGACATAATGATGTATCTGCAGGAAAAAACAAGTGTTTTGAATGTCATTATGATACATCATGAACCGATATGGGCTGTTTTGACAGGAAACGAGAAGTTTTTTTTACATAGTCTGTCTTGCAAACCCTTCACTCGAGTAAAGGGTCTCAATTGCAGCCTACTCATGCCCGGTGTACTGAAGGCCCTCTCGCTCTGAAACAGCGATTTTTGTATGTGCTAGTCTTTGCTTGGAGACACACTTGTTGATCAAAGTTTCAATCAGGGTCTGTGCCTGCAGAGTAGTTTTGACAGGGTACAAGTGATGTGTTCCATATAATATGGCTGTGAACGTTTCTTCTTGGGACAATTTCAAAATCGTGTCCATTTGCTAATTAGTCATTCATCGTGTTCATATACGAGATGTAGAGGGGACAACATTTTCAAGATGATAAATTTACACCTTTATGTAGCACGTGAATTCATTATTAGGACTTAATATAGCACAAGTGCAACTAAGAATTTCATATTACTAATATGTTATTATCATTACTATTAGTAGTAGTGTTATTATTGTTATTATCATTGCTATTATTATTATTATGATCATTATTTTTATTATTATCATTATCATTTATTATTATTATAATTATTTTTGTTTTTATTATTAATATTATTATTGCTATAATAATTATTATTATCAGCATCATCATCATTGACATCATCAGCATTTATTATTATAATTGCAGTTCGCCCTGTACGCCACTCTGACCCTCATCCTCGGGCCCATATTCTCCTTCGTCTGGGCAATCGCTTTCGCCCTCTTTCACATCGTCATCATCTGGCTGATCCAACCCGTCATCAAGTTTGTCTACTTGGGGCTCAGGATCTCCAGTCTCCTCTTCGCTCCAAGCATTCGACTGTTCCTTGACCCGATCTGGATTTCGACCTCCTTGGTCTTCTCCAACATCCGGGCATGGTGTCGGCTGAAGAATTCGGATATAACCTTAAACGTGAAAAACAGCCAAGTTTAGCACCCAGGCAGGACCCATGATATTGATTATGCTCCAGAATCGTCCAGTTTCACTATTACAAAAGTGTATGGTGGTCATTGTTTTATTTTTTTCATATCAATCATTAGAATGTAAATATGGCATCTATCTAGCACCATTTCTCGGTAGTCTTTTATTTTTATTCAAAATATTCCTTTCAACACTTGCTTCACAAAGATAGAAATTGGATATATTAGGAGCTATAGAAAGATATTGTATCCGGCAATTTTCAGCCAGTTCCGTGCTTGAGAAGGGATTTTATGTAGACAAGACAAAATTACACCGATATTTTAGTTTGATCGGGTGCCCGGTCAAAATATATTTGTATGTAAATACGGTAAATTTAGTCAATAAAGCACATTTTTATTTTATGTCGTATTATCGTAACCGTAAATGGCACTGATATGAATTTGAATTGAGAAATCGATTTTTTTGTGGGGGGATTTATCAAAACTAAAGGATAGCCCTTTATAGTAGCGTAACTCATATTTGAGGGGGCCAGACATGGCTTATGGGGCAAAATGTCTTTAAAAGCTACACAATTTTGACAAATTTGCCTCGCCTGCTGCAAATAGAGCGAGACTAACGGCGGTTGGCGTGTCGTCAACATTGAAATCGTAACCAAGGTTAAGTTTTTAAAATTACATCATAACTAAACATGTATAAAGATCTACTTCATAAAACATGGACGTAACGGTAATGTAATATCACTGATCATCTTGCATGAGTTTCAGGTCACATTACCAAGGTCAAAGGTCATTTAGGATCAATGAACTTTGTCTATGTTTTGGTTGTTAACATTGTAATCTTAACCAAAATTAAGTTTCTGAGATATTATTATCAGGAAGTGTATGGATCGAGTTCATGAAACTTTGACAAATGAAGGTAATCAAGTATTACTGATCATATTGCATTAGTATAAGGTCACACATTAAGGTAAAATATCATTTAGGGGTCAATGAACTTTGACCATGATCGGTTTTTTTTTTCTTCAAATGTCTATATTTTGAAAGTGCATGAATCTATGGCATGAAACTTGGACACAGGGTTAATCAAGTATCACTTATTCTTTTTCAAGAGTTTCAGGTCACATGTTCAAGGTCAAATGACATTTAGGGTCGATGAACTTATGATTATGAATGATGCTTTTGTGAATCTTTTTTTTTTTATCTTAGTTTCCAAATCTGACACTGCTGGTTAATTAAATCGCGTAAACCAGGAGAGACTGCCAGAGGCGTTCCATTTATTAATCCCATTTTATTTAATTTATTTATTCATTATTTTTTGGGGGGAGATTATGGCATGATATTCAGAGAATATTATAATAGTTCACTTTTTTCTTATAATAATAATAATCTTTTCCTTTCCTTCATTCTCTTCTTTATTGCTCAGTCGTTTAGATCCGGGAGTGGAGGGGGTCTATGGCCCACAAGCGCCCCTTCTGTACGCTAGTGGGACTTGACTAGGCTTCTATCATTACCTGGGACGTGAATGTCAACCCTTCAGCATGTTCAATTTGTTGTAAATTAATGCAGCTTTCTAAAAAAAAACTGACATTGACATAAAATATGGGCGAAACGAGCGAAGTTTTAAATCAGCGATTAATGATGTAATAATCAGGACTTATCGAACTGACGTTAGAATAAATGGGATAAAAATACAACAGACATAATTAAAAGATGCCCAAATTTTGCCCTAATTGTGTGTGTGGAGTGTGTGTGGGGGGGGGCTTCCGTCAACCACCCCTAGCATTACACCCATGAAGTTCGGTGACACGACTTTTGCTCCTGCGATGATTGCTCCGGTCTTAATATCTCAGAGGGATTATAGATTGATATTGAGTTTTGGTTCTGAATAATATCAAGTCAAGGATTAAAGTTTATTTAGTTTTGGAGGTTGAACTTTATCGCCGGGTATCAGGGAGCATTTTTCGCCGGAGCAAATGGCATGAAGTTTAACTCTCCGCTTGGCTAAAGAAATGTTGATGTTAAAAAATATAAAAAAAAAGAAGAGTATTGTGATGTTTTTCTTTTTTTCCCATTTGCACTTCTACTTTCGGTCAAGACCCTTTTTTCTTCTTTTTCCCACTTTTTTTCTTCTTAATTCTATAAAGCACAATTTTTATTCCCTCTATGAAACATACGGGACTAGCCGGGGCTATAATTATTATGACAAAGAAATCTGAATTTCTAAAACCTTATAAAATCTTAAGAATAATAAACATATTTGTTTTTATTATATAAAAAATGTATAGTCACTAAGGTTCGCCTGTGCATCTTAACAATCTTGGAAAATAAGCAGCTAGGGGAACGGTTATTACAAAGGGGCTTATCTAACTTGATTTGTCTTGTAATAACTATCACTATACGCTTGTCATGATAATGGTTTTCAATATCCAGGCTCTTTTAGCATTATGCAAGTCTGAACGCGGAAATAATACTTTCCGGTAATTCTATCTTTATACCATCTATTCATTATTACAATCGCTGCTCTTTTTCAAAATTGCATTGATTTAAATTTTGAAGGACTATCTGATTGTTACAAAAAATACATAATTTGACGACTAGCTATCTAACATATATGATTTATTACATTTAATGTTTCATGCGTGTTCACATCATTCACAATATGTAAATACAGTAATATAGATTCATTACACAAAGAAAATATTATATAAAGAAAAATTACACGTGAATACAATATCTCATTAATTGAAATCACAAAGGCCTTGCAACATAAGCATGAGTCCCGACATGAGTCATTATATGAACCACTATTTAACACTTAAGACTGGTGAAAAGTTATACACATGTAGATACCTTATTGGAAATATAACAAACAATGGGCAAACAAAACTGGACCTACCGTTCTCTGCACAGATAGGCTCCTATTACGTTTTGAAATCCCTATATGTACATAGAGAAATTGCCAAACTGTTTAGCAATTTATAATTTCCATGATAAAATGTTCATCTATTTGAATTACATTAATCATATGGCCTTTGCAAGATATATACTGTATAACATATGTAATGTATATTTTTTTCGTTTACATGTTTTAATCGTAAAATATACAAATATGATTGGAAACATTTTAAGATGGTGTTTTGACATTTTCTTTATTGTAGTGATCAATCTAAACTTGTCAATCATTATATCGTGGTTATAATCCACCCTGCCAACAAATACATAAAGATTCAATGTAATGATTTTTTTTACTTTATGTTTGATTAAGTCACTTCTATTTAGCTAAGTTCGAGTTTATACAATTTCTCAAAATTATTGCAATGCTTAGTGATGCTTTGTAATATACACAAAAAAGTAAGTCCATGCACCCTAAATCTAATTGCTGTAACTTTTGAACAGAATAATTCTGAGATATGATATTTCGATAATTTCGTAGTTGGTGTTTTTTATACCCATTACGCAACTCCATGGGAAAAATGAGATTGATCGGTTGAGTCATGCATGAGTAATTAAAGATTGAATTAAAAATGACCATTTTTGAAAGTCACAAGAGTCGTTTTTCAGATTGTGCAAATACAAAGTTGGGCAAAAGTTGTTTTTAGGTGAATTTTATGGTGTTAAAGCTGTTTTACTATCCATCATTTAGACACTGCACACACAATTTTGATATTGTATGTTTATGGTTAAGTGAGCACAATATTGCAGGTGCCGCGGAAGCGGGGAAGGGGGGGGGGGGTTCAGCCCCCACTTTTTTCCAAAACCACAAATAGTATCCCGTAATTAGCAACCATCTGGAATAAAATTATTGGAAATGGTTTTTTGACTGATTTGAGTAGGTATGGGTGTCAACATTTACAAAAAAAAAGTTAGGAGGAATACGGGTTGGGGAAAATGCTTTTTTCAAGGTCAAAGGTCAATGACCTTTTCATATATACTGTATAATGGTATCTCTGAGATGGAAAGGCGCAGGATGGTGATAATGGTGTCAAAATGCACAAATTCTTACCAGAATAAGAAATAGAATAAAATTAAGTACCCAGAATGCACATTAAACAAAAAAATTAAAGGTCAAAGCCTTTCAAAGGTCATTGACCTTTTTACATTATAACCATATACGGTATAATGGTATCTCTGAGATAAAAAGGCGCAGGTTGGTGATCTTGGTGTCAAAATGCACAGATTCTTACAAGAAGATCAAATAGAATCAAATCAAGTACATACAATGCTCATTCACCAATGAAATTCAAGGTCAAAGGTCAATGACTTTTTTTAACATATACCATATACTGTATAATGGCATCTTTGAGATGAAAAGGCGCAGGCTAGTGATCTTGGTGTAAAAATGCAGAGGTTCTTACTGGAAGATCAAATAAAATGAAATTAAGTACCTAGAATGCATATCAATCCATAAAGTTCACGGTCAAAGGTCAATGACCTTTTTAGATAGGCTATATATCGTATAATGGTATCTCTGAGACAAAACGCTGCATGTTGGTGATTTTGGTGTCAAAACAATTTTTGCAAGAAGATAAAAAGACACAAAGTAATAATAGAAAAATTATCCTTCACCTTTGATATCCAAAGTCAAAGGTCAAAAGTTACTAAATATTTGTATATCCATTCATGATCCCCCCCAAAAAAAAATCAATCCATTATATTTACATTTTATTTGTGAATGATAGAAAGAAAGATAGCTATTTTTTAATGAAAACGTGGATGTTTGATAATTTCACTCTGAAATAAGGATAATGGCCATGAAAAATATATTTAGGGGTTAGAGGTCAATCAACTATGTCAATAACGGCGGGGAATTTAAGTAAATGTGTCAATAACTTGATTGTGGCATGTAGGTATATGGTGATTCTGATGGGAAAAAGACTGACCTGCGTGGAAAATGAACAGAAATGTCATAGTTGATTCCTTGACCAATGATGATGTCAAAATACAAGTTCGAGGTGAAATTGAGATCAATTAAATAGCACTTTTTAATACATATTGTAGTAATGCATTGCCAAAAGTGTAAAAAATATCATGTATGATATAATTTGAAATGGTGAAGTTGTCTAAATTAGCAGCATTTAGATATGCATTTTATTAATCTAAATCAAGGTATATCAAATTTCTCTGTAGCAATAGGTCACTAACCTCAAATGCTACAATCAATACTATATACTATCATCTGTAAATGGAAAGAATAGGCATCATCCAAGAACATTTTCATATAGCCAGGAACAATGATGAAGAATTAAAATAAGGCAATCATTAGAGCTGCAGCTTTTGTCATAGTAAATGAAATTCAGTGTTTTAACTTCAGCAAAGAGTACTCAAACTCTTGAAAACCGTCTGACATGTTCAGGACTTTGATCTGGCCCATTCAATGAAAACCCAATTATCTGTCAAGGGATATCAGACCAGGATCTATATTATTACTGATATGTTGTACAGCTTGATCCTCAGGAATTGGAAGTGGTGCTGCGGGAGTTTTGTTAGGTCGATGGATGTGTACTTGTAAACTATTATCTCATTTTGAATTTCATCATTATATGCCTAATTTGTGCATGATAACAATCAGTTGTTCTGGACCAAATACATGATCCTTGTACAAACTGATACCTGGTAGAAATAGCATCATGGGCGAGGTACGGGAGCTAGAGAGCAGATATGAAGTTTTGTCCTGCAGCATTAGCATCTCAAGAGATTCTGGCAGCTCGCAATGAGAGGTAATTAATAATAATACGGGAATTCATCTTTGTTGAAGTTGAGGTACATGCCATTTACTATGACGAGGTGAGTGGACTATCGCTGGAGAGAAAAAGACACAGCAACCTTGATTTAGATATTATGATGCATCAAATGCTGCTATTTAAGATAAAAATCATTTCAAATTGTATACTCGATTTCATTTATTTTTTCATTGCTTTTGGCAATGCATCGCAGTATACATTGTATGAAGAAGTGTTATTTGGTTATCAACTTTTTTAAAATTAATTTCCACTGATATTTTGGAAAGAGTTCCTTGACCTCTGACCCCTAAATACATTCTCCATGACCTTCATTACTTCAGACTGAAATTGTGAATCTCCATGTTTTCATTACAAATTACCCATCTTTATTTACATTATCACAAATAAAATATGAACACATAGGATAAATGTTTTGTTATTTCTTATGTCATACAGATTATTATATATTATATATATATACATATATATATAGGCCTATATATATGTATATGTATATATTCATCTGATCATGGAATTCAAGGGTGAAACTTTATTCTTTACACTGATTTTGGTGTTGTTTAATCTATTTGTACAAATCTTTGCATTTTGGCACCAAGATCACCAACCTGCGGTGTTTTATCTCCGAGATACCATTATCATTATTTTATGTTAAAAAGGACATTGACCTTTGTCCTTAAATTTTAAAGGTGAATTCTCGATACTTAATTTGATTTTATTTAATCTTCCTGTAAGAATCTGTGTGTTTTGACACCAAAATCACCAACATGCAGCGTTTTATCTCAGAGATGCCATTATACGATATATAGCCTAAGGTCATTGACCTTTGACCGTGAACTTTATGGATTAATATGCATTCTGGTTAATTAATTTCATTTTATTTGAACTTCCTGTAAAAACCTCTGCATTTTTACACCAAGATCAATAACCTGCGCCTTTTCATCTACGTATATGCTATATAATGTAAAAAAGGTCATTGACCTTTCAAAGGCTTTGACCTTGAATTTCATTGGTGAATGAGCATTGTATGTACTTGATTTGATTCTATTTGATCTTCTTGTAAGAATCCGTGCATTTTGACACCAAGATCACCAACCTGCGCCTTTTTATCTCAGAGATACCATTATACCGTATATGGTATATAATGTAAAAAAGGTCAATGACCTTTGAAAGGCTTTGACCTTGAAATTTTTTGTTTAATGTGCATTCTGGATACTTAACTTTATTTATTTCATATTCTGGTAAGAATTTGTGCATTTTTAGACCATTATCAACAACCTGCGCCTTTCCATCTCAGAGATACCATTATACAGTACATATGAAAAGGTCATTGACCTTTGACCTTGAAAAAAAAACACTTTCCCCAACCCGTATTCCTCCTAACTTTTTTGGGGGTAAATGTTGACACCCATACCTACTCAAATCAGTTGAAAAACCATTTCCAATAATTTTATTCCAGATTGGCTACTTTGTGGTCTAATTAAGAGATACTAAAAGCATATACAAAAATGTAAAAATTACCATACGATTGTGATTTTTGGCATGGTCAGCCCCCGCCCCCCCCCCCACACACTTTGAAAACCGTTCCGCGGCCCCTGTATTGTGACGTATAATCATAGGTGTTTATTGAAGTATCCTCTAACACTTGTTAGATTATGTTGAAATTTGAAAATGTTGGTGGCTCCCCGAATATAGACCCCTCCCCATTTCGAAATTCTGGATCCATCACTGAATTTGTCCATAAATTAAACTGATCCTGACAGATTGTTAGGACAAGAATACACTTGTACGCATTATAAAGAGTATTCATTCCTATGTTTTAGAATGTGCTCGCTCAATCATAAAAATGTTAAAAGTTCGGAAAGTGTGTGGTGATAGAAATGATGGATGATAAACACAACAGCAATTAAAGTCACATTTGAAACCGAATTTGCCCTCATTATTCACTTTATTACCCTTTAAAATGGGTCTGTAACATTGAAAATACCCCTTTTCTCACTTTTATGCATGCTCACTCATCCATAAATAAACAAATCTATTTCATTTATGCACAGAATTCTGCCCATAGGTTGATAAACATTACAGTACTGACAAATGACATTGCTAAAGACAGCCTCGCTTGAAAAAAGTTCCACCATATTGAAAAAGGGGTTACTAATTTCAAACATATTATTATGCACCCATAATGTAATGTCTAAGACAAAAGAAGTCAAAATTTTCACAAATGTGAAATGAGCCGGAAATGAGGCTTTGTTTCATGGACGGCTTTTGCCACTTCTGTCAACAATTATTTCATGAAACTTCGCACATGGCTTCAGAGTATTATCCTAAAGGCGCGCACACCAAAATAACCATTCGATACGGCACAGGCTGGGGCCAAGGCCTTAAACTTTCTTCTCATTTGCATAATTTTCGAATATTGTGTGCTCACTGATGCATTAAACATCGGGATTTTCATAAAAATCAAATCAAATGAACTATGCAAGGAAGTATGTGACAGATATCCATAGTTACAAATTACTTTTTTTTCCAATAACGTAAAAAGAGCTAATTACATTCCACATATTCATTCAAGCGTGAATGTTTAATTAAATGCCTTTGAATCATTGAAGCATGTTAATTTGTCATGAACATAACGAAAAAAGTTGAGAAAAGATCCTATTCAATTACCAAAATGAAACAATACTTGCCTATGATATTTGAAAAATAGTATATTTGTTTTCAATAAATGTTCATTGAAACGTGAAACGATGAATATTGTTGAAGATACTCTTCACAAAAATAACTCATTAATTCGATCCCTTTTTTATAGAAATGTGTCAAAAATCCAATTATAGCAAACTTGGATTTTGGACTTGTGTTTATTCAACCGTGAAATCTAGCCAAAAATGTTGCATCGTCTTTTAAAAAGTACCTTTTACAAGCCTTCTGACAATTTTCTAGGATGAAAATGTGGAATTAGTTCCAATAAAATGGAATCAAAGTCATATTTGTCTTGTGACTTTTTTAAAAGTGAAATTTTTGCCTTCTGACGGTGCTCACTGAAGCATGACGTAAAATACTTCAATAACATTTACTCAGAGGGTAGCTTATAAAATTACCTCCAGGCTCATATAAAAAAATATATTAAAATTTGCATTGAATCGGAAATTATTGATATTTGTTTAAGGGGGACTTACTTTTTTTGTATATTGTGAACTTAAAATAAATAAAAAATAATACAAAATGAATTCCATTGAACGAACTACAAATCACAAGCTCATAATTTTCATATCACTTGTTGCTTCTTAATGATTTATTTTCTCCACTTTTCCCTTTAACATGCTTATACAGCTTTCTATTTCGGTAATGTTTAGATCTAATGCTTATACATTAAAAGACAAATCAAATTTCATGTAAAATACATCTTTACCTCATGCCAAAAGGAATCAAGCAGTAATTTGATAATTTTCGCTATTCCGGGCCCAAACAAAACGAATTTTGTGAAAGTACAATAAACAAACAATCCATGCATGGATAAAATTTCAAGGTGATATATTCATACTGAATTGAAACTGTAAATCCAATTCATTATCTACACAAACAAATGTCTAAGAATATCTACATACTTGGAAAATCGTCCACTTGATTCCCATGTTTCTCATCTGGGCTCCGTAACACAAAGATTAGCGATCAATCGCTAATTGAACTGACCAATCAAGATCAATGTTACACGCGCATTTGGCCCAAAATATTGACTATGGAACCAATCAGAAGTGTTTTTCATATTTGCTATTCATCGCAATCCTTTGTGTTACGGAGCCCAAATCAATGAATTTGTGATCATGCGTATAGATATTGCATATTTTAAACAATATTACATTACCAAATATAAAAATCGGGAATTTATACCACTGATTTATAGAAATAACTTTTGACTTTGGCGCGAAACTTAAATGAAATTAATTATGTATCTAAATTGAAGGTTGAAGATATTCGATTTTCCACATTCATGCATCTTGATATTGGAATAATTTAAAAATATTGATAATAAGGGCTGGAGCACTTATATGCTAGCGGTCTGTGAGTTAAGAGAGCTGACCGGGCTTGCCCCTTAAATTGTCGGCAAACGGAGCAACACTGCAGCAGGAAGGAGGGAACAGGCCACACCAGGATCTAGCTAGAAATTCCGGTGGGTGATAAAAAACTGTTGTTTTTGAAATTATGTACTCGATTGTCTTTGTTAATATCTCTTTTTTCATTTGTTGTTGCTTCTATATCAAAAGGAACTGTTGCTGGGCTAGCGCCATGAGCGTCTCAGGATGATGACTTTGTGTATGCTCAATAAGATATCAAAATTATTATTAATATGGAAATCGAATGATCACGGAAATGCGTGGGTTGTGGAATTGCAGCTAGTCAGAAAATCTTGGTCGTGAAGTGCTTCCGATAAGTGGTGATCGATGGGTAACCCGACACATGCTCCGGCGACGATTGCTCCGGTGACAAATGCTCCCCAAAATGCGACATTTGCTTTTCGAGATTTGCTCCGCCGACATTTGCTCCGCCGATATTTGCTCCGCCGACTGTTGCTCCGCCGACAATTGCTCCGCCGACTTTTGTTCCGCCGACAGTTGCTCCGCCGACAGTTGCTCCACCGACAAATTGCTCCACATTTAGCGACAAATGCTCCGGCGACAAATGCTAATCGAACGACACATGCTCCGGCGACAATTGCTCCGCCGAATGTAGGGACAGTTGCTCCGCCGAAATTTGCTCCGCATGTAGGGACATATGGTCCGCTGATTATAGCTCCGCCGAAAATGCCATCCACTGAAAATTGATTTTTTTTTTTTATTTTTTTTTTAGTAAAACTAACAACGCTTCTTCTCCAAAGCTGTGTGGTCATTATCATTATTCTATATATCTTTAACATTCCTAAATGAATTGGTAAGCGGAAAGAAATGGTTTGGCTCAAATTAAATTTCCATCAGCGCTTTTATCTCCATTATTTTTCCCTTTCTTTCCTTGAAACCCACTTTCTTCCCCCGTCCCTCTCTCCTCCTGTTTAAATTTATTTTCTCTCTCTCTGCATTCCTAGTAACTTCTGCTCCTATTTCTTTTACAACCTCTCCCTTCTTCTCCTATCTCTTTCTTCTTGCTCTAATGCTATTTTGGTCTGTTTTCACTGTTTATTCTTCTAACTTTGTCCTACCCCCTCTAATGGAATTGAAAACTAATAAAGTTTTACGATCTTGTTAGAAAGGAGTTTCCTGTCACTTTTTCTTTTTCTTTTATTATATTTTCCCTTCTATTACATGCAGTCAGTGTGAAAACAACTTTCCTTTTGAAGGACATGTACTACAAGAAAACGTTGATTTGAATAAAAAGAGAAAAAATCAGACAAGCGTAACACTGAAAATTTCATCAAAATCGGATGTAAAATAAGAAAGTTATGATATTTGTAAGTTTAATTTCTCAAAATAGTTATATGCAAATGAGAGAACTGATGACATCACTTACTATTTCTTTTGTATTTTCTTATAAGAAATATACAATATTCAAGTTTTCTCCTTATTTTCCTGTGAAAAAAGTTTTATTTCTCCCTGAAAATGTGGAATTATCATTGTTCAACATTTCTTTGAAGGGGTAGTCCTAACAGTCCTAGTAGTCACGGGTCGTGTGGTCCAGTGGTTTAAGCATTGGACTCATAACCGCAAGGTTGAGAGTTCGAATCCCAACTCTGCCATTGTCTCCACTTTGATAAAAAGTTCGAAGAGTGTTATCTGTCGTCTGTTATGTCAGATTAACCTACGGGCTGATTAACCTAGACGTAAAAAAATGGTTATATACCAGCTTGGCGTTTACCAGCAAAAAATGTCCTGCCAAATTCGTACGGGAATTAGTACTTCTTAACTTTATTCTTATAAATCAACATAAATATATACCATAATCCTTATTTGAATAATGCAATCGCGAGCGCGAACATTTTTTTTTTATTTTATGTGTTTTGTCCTAAAATTTGAACATTCTGGACAATGTTATCATGAAAAGTTGTGTATGCAACTGTTTAAACTACAAATGCGAAGCGCGAGCAGAAATTGTTAATACACGCTTTGAACTGATCAAAAAGGTACCTATTAAGATTTGACTGCAGTTAGCCATGAAGGATTTACATAATTTAACAATCAAATTATGCGAGCGCGAAGCGCGAGCTGAATTTTTTTTTTTAATTTCTAAAAAATTGAAATTTTTAGCACTTTTTGTGATTTCAACAGGATAGGTATACAACTAAACAATTGATGCGAGCGCGAAGCGCGAACGGAAAATGTCGAGATTAAGACCTAAAACGAGATACTCTATTCACGTTTTGCAAATTATGTAAAGGATGAGTAAAAGGGGATCTTCCTATATTAATAATGCAAGAACAGAGCACGAGCAGAAAATTGTTGATATTGTAATCTAAAACTGGATAATGATTTAAATAGAGAACAAGTTGCGTATCTGATGAAACGTGCTCGCGTGTGTTTCATATTTAGACCTAGAAACCAGGCATTCTAAATATATCTTTTATCATGAAAATCAATAAAAAAGGGTGTTTTCAGCTCTACATTTCAAGCAATTTGTAGGAAAATTGTGAGGTGGATATGGATCGTACTTAAAAAAACAAATAACATTTTTCATTATTATTACTTTAGGTTTTGACAAGAGACCAGGACATCATTAGGACAAGTCATCACAAGATCTTCCTATTCCTCTTGCTAAGTGCGAGATGAAACAAAAGGGACAATATTTGGTAAGCTATTATGCCTAAATAGGGCACGAAATCATGGCCTGAAAACTGAACATTTCAAGAACTTTGGTAATTATGAATAAGATGCACGAGTTTTAACAATTAATGCAAGTGCAAATTGCGAGCCGAAACTTTTGTTAGACTGTCACCAAATGTGGATTTTAAGAAGTTTGTTGTATAATCATTGGCGGCGGAAGCCAAAAATTTTAGGAGGGGACAACCAAAAAAATTTTGACAAGCAAAAAAAAAAAAAAAAAGATTCTCGACCCCAACGAATTTTAGCAACAAATTTAGGGGGGGACCGTCCCCCCCTCCTCAAATTTAGGGGGGGACACGTCCCCCCCGCTTCCGCCGCCTATGTGTATAATCAATATTGAGACATACATTACTTGCCAATCAAAATGCGAGAGTGCAGCGCTAGCTGATACGTTTTGACAATGAGATCTGCAAAGGGATATTTTGAAAACTTTATGGAATACGCGAAAATAATAAAGGTAACTGATAAGTTAACATTTGCAAGCGTGCAGCACGAGCAGAAAATATTAATGTTCAGATCGTAAAACTAACATTTTTAAAAATCACTTTAAAACAATCGATTTGTAAATCAAACAAAATAATGAACGTTCGATTTCCTCGGCGAAATATATTTTGCATATTGACTTCCAAACTTGATATTTAAGCTCCAAGATATGTAAATCAACTAACAGGCAATGAGAGCACGAAGTGCGAGCGAAAATTTTAAAAAGTGAAATATGAAAGATTCTTTTTAATTTCCAAGTCTTTCACTTGTCTTCTTCCTTTTCTCTTTTCCCTGTTTTTCCCCCTTTTTTCTTTTTTTTGCTCCGCCAATAGGGGAACCCGGGCCCCTCGCCCCTGGATCCGCCTTTGATATAAAGTTGACTTGAATTGTGAAACTTGAATGGTGAAACAAAAGAATTAAAAAAAGTATGTAACGCAAAAGGATGTAACAAATATTTTCGTCAGAGCAAGTGTCTTCCTTTAGGCCTAGTCTGTCGGTAGAGCAATCGTGAGCAGAGCAATTGTTATTCGAGGAGCATTTGTCGCAGGTATTTTATTTTATTTTATTTTGATACGATCTCGTTTACGATCTTGCCGTCAATGAATTTGGACTTTATTTGCCTTGATGATACTTAATATTACCATTGGTATCGTTTGCCTTGTGATCGAACTGCTTATTTATCTTCTATGTGATGGTTTAGTCTTATTTTCTGGAGTGATTTTTGTGGTTCTTAAATGTGCTGTGATAGAGAGAGAAATTTGAAACGCCACGGACGTCCGAGATCGTAGTCCCATACATTCACCCCGGTGCCTACAGTTATGTGAACATAATACTGGTGAGAATAGATGTGTTACACTGACTGAACAGTGACATTTAATCGAGGATATTAGAGTTTGTGACAGTGTTATCAATTCTATCAGTATATATACGTTCCAAATAAGTGTAGATTTTTTATACAATGACGCTGAAATCAAATACTCATACCGGAGCCCTGGGTTCTGAAGATTTCAGATAAAAATTACCGAAATATATGACTACATCTGCGTTACGATTAGCCGTCCACCATCTGCATTATTTTTATGAACATAACATAGAGAAGAAAGATGAGAAAGCACGAATTGACTATGTGACAGATCTTGTGTGTCATATATTACCGCATCTTGATTCTAAGATATGTGAACATTTCGTCACCATGCATGAACAAGATAAATATGGCGACCATGACCAGAGAGATCTACACGATCATGATGATCAAGACGAAGTAATCCTCCATGAAGTCGAGCACACAGAGGAAAAATCAAAACAAGCATGCAAAAGCTGCTCTTCAATAGGCTCTAATCTCATTTCTCCCCAGCAGCAAATAAAGACATTATCGATCACAGTGAATAATCTTATTGCATCTAATGACTCTAATCTTGTTCGTGATGTAAACAAAGAGGATAGTGGCCAATCAGGAAATTCCATTGATGATCAACTAAAGGCTTACAGGGAAAAGCACCGTGCAATCCACGAAAGTTCTTGTAGGCCCAAAAGCAAGAACGATGTGAAAGCAGATATTCTCATTATCGGTGATTCCATGACAAGAGGATTAATCCCAGCCCGATTGTCAAAACGCCGTGTTGCATGTAGGACCCTCCCAGGCGCTAAGCTTGAAGATGCGTATGACAGAGTGTGTGACTTCGTTCAAATTAGTAAACCTGTTGAGGTTATTTTTCATCTCGGAACAAACAATGTCGTGATCGATGACTCCAGTGAAATTGTTGCCAAACACACCTCACTGATTGAAGAATTGAAGAAATGCCACGATTTCGAGTTTGTCACTATCTTATCAATCATTCACCGGCGCAACGAGAGCTCGGAAACTCGAATGAAGGTTGATGACGTCAACGAGTCGCTGAAACTATTGGCCAATCAGAACAATTGGTCATACATCGACGATGGGAACATCGACTCGACACTCCTGACGAGAGATGGCGTACATCTGAATAAAAGCGGAGCGCGGTTATTAGCTGTGAACATCATTCGACATATGCGAGGAGTCATGCCTGGCGAGACCATGGGGGTCCATGGCGAGACATACTCCGGGACGCACCCCGCTTCTCTGAATCTGCCCCGTCAAACACGGGAATCAGTTCAATACTACCCAGGCTCCGAGAGACTGAGTGACAATGATTTTCCTTTCCCCCCGAACCACAAAATGAACCGCAGGAAAAAGATGTTTCGAGAGCGACTGTTCCCTCGGGATTGGATAGATTCTCTGGATACGGCGAGGAGACTCCTGAACAGACGACCAAGTCAATGAAATTCATGCCACCCCAACACCAATGTGAATTTCATGATCTTATTGATGGAAGCATTCCTCCCATCTCAAAATCAGGAATGAAATTATGTCATATCAATATAAATTCATTACTAGCTAAAATAGATGAATTTAGCCTTCTGTTGAAAAACTTCACGTTTGATATTATAGCGGTAACCGAAACACACTGTGATGAGACAATAACCGATTCAGAGTTAGCTATGGAAGGATTTACAATATTGAGAAAAGATAGGTCTCGACATGGTGGAGGTGTCGCGTTTTACGTCAGAGAAACCCTTCACTTTAAACATCTTTCACAATTTGATAGTAGTTTGGAAGCACTTTGGATAAATTTACACGTTAACAAAAAGAATATATACGTATGTGTACTGTACAGGCCACCCAACTCACCTGTATCTTTCTTTGATGAACTTAATCGCCTAATGCAGAAAGTCATTGATGTGGCTGATGAGATCATTATATTAGGCGACTTGAACTGTGATTTTAGTACTTCGAAAGCAGATCATCTTGCTAACAGCTTGCAAACATTGATGTCCGGCTACTTATTTGACCAACTTGTTGACATTCCTACCAGAATTACATCAGGCTCAAGTACAATAATTGACCATATTTTTACCACTGATTCTGAAAACCATTCAATGACTGGAGTATTTAGAACATTTTTGAGTGATCATTTTCTGGTCTTCACCGTATTTGGAAGCGATTCCCCTAAAAAGTTAGACAATTACATCGAATGGAGGAGTTTTAAGGACTTCAGTTCAGAATCATTTGAACAAACTTTGTCACAATTACCTTTTTATTTAGTATTTGATACAAAGGATGTGAATTATGCATGGGAATTATGGTATAATATGTTTATGAATGCAGTAAACGATCATGCCCCGTACAAGAGAAAACGCATTCGTAATAATCCATGTCCATGGATCACAGGAGACTTAATTTCTTTATGAATACTCGTGCCTTTTTGCACAAGAAAGCCACAACTTTGAACAGCCAAGTGATATGGACTGCATATAGGCGTCTGCGAAATGTTATTACTCATAAAATCAAGGAAGCAAAAAGTGAATTTATACAGTTACAGATAAACAATAACGCTGGAAACTCTGGCGCAATCTGGACAGTTCTTAAAAGCATTTGTAAAAATAATAAGAATAATAAAATATGCCTGGAAGTAAATGAAAGTATTATATCTGATGCAGATGAAGTCGCCAGATACTTGAACGATTATTTTGTTGAGTCTGTCGAAAAAATTGCAAAAGTATCTGAATCTGACTACAATCGCATTCTGTTTGACAGCGATAATTTAGCACCTCATAGGCATGACGTGGATGCAACAAATGAAGCACCAGTACATGGTAACGATGTTTTTGAGATGCCATCAATTTCTTCTGAATTTGTTATTTCGGAAATAAACAAATTAAGAGTAAAAAAGGGCACAGGGCATGATAATTTATCTGTAAGACTCTTGAAATATGCATGTAAACTACCAAATTTAATACAGTCACTTGTATACATTTTGAATTTATCAATTGAATCGTGTACCTTCCCTGACGCTTGGAAAATTGGCCGTGTTCAACCAATCTTCAAATCGGGCGATAAAAGTAACCCAAGTAACTATAGGCCAATAACAATATTGCCTGTTATATCAAAAGTAATAGAAAAGGCTGTCCATTCAGAACTCATGTTCTATCTAAGCAGAAGATCGCTATTATGCTCGAGCCAGTTCGGTTTCAGACCAAACCACTCGTGTGAAACGGCTCTTCTTTGTATGATAGATGAATGGTCTCGTAACGTCGACAATAGGAAAATGAATGGACTTATCTTCCTCGATTTACGTCGAGCATTCGACACTGTGAACCATGAACTCCTTTTAGATAAATTAGCAAAGTATGGTTGTAGTGCAAGTAGTCTTAAATGGTTTCACTCGTATCTTGCTCATCGCAAACAGTATGTTTCTGTAGAAAATAATAAGTCGACAATTAAAGATATCAATATAGGTCTTCCCCAAGGGTCGGTACTTGGCCCACTAATGTTTGTTTTATTTATAAATGACCTACCAAAGAGTATTCCAAATGGATCTGTGTTCATATATGCCGATGATACGACCATATCTGTATCAGGCACATCTAAACACGACATTGAAACACAGCTTAATGAAGTAATGAAGCGAACACATGAATGGTTAATTCGAAACAAGCTTATTCTCAATGTCGATAAGACTAAGACAATGCTACTTGGTTCACGTCAAAGAGTTTGCACATTACAAGATAAAAACTGAGATATTATTATAGACGGAAAATCCATAGCATGTGTAAATGAATATAAATGCCTTGGTGTTATCATTGACTCATATCTAGACTTTAGGAGTCATACAAACAAAGTTGCAAAAGATGTTAAGCAAAAGTTGGGTATTTTGAGGAGACTGAGATCTACCTTCTCCGCTGAACAATTGTCACAGATTTACTGGGGGTATATAGTGCCCCATATTCTCTATTGTTGCAATGTGTGGACAGGGAGAAGTGATGTCAATTACGATATCCTTAATCGCCTACATAAAAGGGCAGCATACTTAATTTCACACTTAACTTGGGAAACCCCGTCCAATGAAGTATTTAATAAATTATCTTGGCCAACATTGGACAAACTCTTTTGGAAATCTGCCTGCTGCACAATGTTTAAAATAATTCATGAACTTGCCCCACCTATACTTTCACGTAGAATTGTACTTCTAGACACCGTACTAATGAGGAACTCTAGACGATCAAATAAACTGATTTTGAGACTCCCAAAATGTTCCACCTCTTTTTATCAAAATTCTTTCCTTTATTCAGGTGCCACAAAGTGGAACAACCTTCCGGACGCTACGCGACTAGAAAAGCGGCCAGCCTCCTTTAAATTACTCCTAAAATGATATAATCACAGATAAGAATATGACATCACTTCTCATACTTACAGCACATGCTACATGTATTGTGTTTTATTAGAAATGCATGATCACTTCCTCGATTTGGTTTTTATCCTATGCTATCTTATGCTTTTCTTAAGAATATGCCTGACTGGTCAAATATTACATAATTACCTTTGCTCCTGAACTCTCTCTCTGTTTACCTCTGGCCCTTTCTCTCTCTCTATCTCTTTCTTCCTATCTTACCACGTCCTTTTACTTTCTCATTTCAAATCTTATTCTGATGTGTATATATATTTTCTTTACTTATGTTTTCTTTATGTTATGAAATATATGTTTTTTGGTATTTATGCAGAGCCCTGTGGAAGACCAGCGATTTTTAATGAATTTTTTAATTGTATATATTGTGTAATTTTGCATATTTGTTTGTATAAAGCTGAACAGGCTACTCTGGATAAAGATGTGAAATAAATAAAAAAATAAAATAAATAAAATAAAATTTAGGTCTTATATTTATTTTTTTAAAGCAGCATGCCGAGAAACTGTCGATGGAGCAATTGTGGACGGAGCAATTATTGGCGGAGCAATTATTGGCGGAGCATTTGTCCCTACATGCGGAGCATTTGTCCCTACATGCGGAGCAAATGTCGGCAGAGAAAACTGTCCCTACATGCGGAGCATGTGTCGTTCAGGTAGCATTTGTCGCTAAATGTGGAGCAATTGTCGGTGGAGCAACTTTCGGCGGAGTAACTGTCGGTGGAGCAACTGTCGGCGGAGCAACTGTCGGCGGAGCAACAGTCGGCGGAGCAAATTTCGGCTGAGCAATAGTCGGCGGAGCAAATATCGGCGGAGCAAATTTCGGCGGAGCAAATGTCGGCGGAGCAAATGTCGAGGAGCAAATGTCGCGGAGCAAATGTCGCATTTTGGGGAGCATTTGTCACCGGAGCAATCGTCGCTAAATGTGGAGCAATTGTCGGTGGAGCAACTTTCGGCGGAGCAACTGTCGGTGGAGCAACTGTCGGCGGAGCAACAGCCGGCGGAGCAAATTTCGGCTGAGCAATAGTCGGCGGAGCAAATATCGGCGGAGCAAATTTCGGCGGAGCAAATGTCGGCGGAGCAAATGTCGAGGAGCAAATGTCGCGGAGCAAATGTCGCATTTTGGGGAGCATTTGTCACCGGAGCAATCGTCGCCGGAGCATGTGTCATGGATTCGATCGATGACCACATTTTATTTTCTTTTGGGGGGTTTCGGGTTTTTTTTTTTTGCTTCTCAAATTTCCCCTTCATGATATTTGACGTTCGGTATCAGCAGTGGAATTCGGAAGCAAGGGTTTTGATATTAGATTGTGCACTCTTTTGGAAATTTGAATGCGAGAGAAGGGAACGACCCCCCCCCCCCAAAAAAAAAAAAAATAATAATAATAATAAATAAAATAAAATAAATAAAAAAAATAAATAAATAAAATCAACCATTCATTACTAATTATGATAAAAAGAACCCGTCCTTGGAAACAGTTCATACATGTATCTACCAGATAACAAAAGCGATTTAAGGAAAATCATGATGTTAAAATACATTAAAATGGTACGCCCGGTGTAATGTCTTCGGGGTTCTACTGATGGCTTGGATAAAGATCGATTTGGCCAGAATATTATCTGGCTGTTGGTGTGCTGTTTTGTTTGGTTCCCGCTGTCGAGAGATGGGCCTGTATAAGATGACAAATTGCCCTAAACGTTTCCCGTGGTCATCTTCATTTCAGGCATGGTCAGCTGAGTCTTGACACCACGTTTGCTCAGCGGTTCGAGGCATTGTCGAACAATAGGTCGGTACACCATATGACAGAGCCTGAAG
The DNA here is from genome assembly GCF_018143015.1 of Lytechinus variegatus. Classification (NCBI taxonomy): domain Eukaryota; kingdom Metazoa; phylum Echinodermata; class Echinoidea; order Temnopleuroida; family Toxopneustidae; genus Lytechinus; species Lytechinus variegatus. The sequence continues at coordinate 61,682,923 of NC_054740.1, forward strand.
GTGATGTAGAAAGCCTTAAAGAAAGGCTGGACGAACCATACTATTAGGTGGCTGACAGATGCGAAGAACAACGCCCAGAAAAACGCAATAAACGGGGTAAAGAAAATGGTGAGGAATCCGTAACAAGCCAACTGAAAAAAGGTAAGAATAAATTAATGAAAAAAAAATCATTAGATTTCATAGGCCAAAGATTATGTAATGTAAATTGGAACCGCAGTTTCGTCCGACGTTCTAGAACTGACAAAAAATCGCATTATGTCGTTTGTCCATAGTCACGGACAAAATAGCTGTTCCGATTCACAGACCCTCGACAAAGACTTCATGATTTGACTTCTAAAGTGTACCGAAGTGATGACGTCACAAAAGATTTCAGACTTACCTGGTCAATCGCAGGGTCAAGCGTATTTAGGGTATGTTTTTTCCCCAAAGCTTTTTTAAGACTAGCCAAACGCGTTTAGGGTATTTAAATGTTTTTCCCCGGGGTCATAATATTCTGGTGACAACTTGTTTAGGTGCCAAAATGTGTAAATAAAGCCCTCGAAAAAATTGAAAACTATTCAAATAGACAGCTCTATGGTGTCGACATTTTGCAAAGTGTCGACGTTCGTTGGCAAAGACCAACTGTGGGAAGCCAAAGGTAGATTTTGACTAGGACACTTGAGCATTGTTTATATTTTATTGACAATATACCATTATGTCTAAGTGATGGTGATGGGGGGGGGGGCCGGGATGACCATACGAAAATCACCTTCAGATGTTTTTTTTCTCTAAGTTTCCTCTGCCCCTATAGCTTCCTGTGGTAAAAGAATATTGCCTTTGCTATATCTTTCTTGTTTTGTTTATACAATTTTCTTGGATAAATTCACAAGTCATAAGTCTATGAAATCTCAAATCAACCATAGAAAGTTTTGAAAACCAGAGGAAATGATGGAGAAATTGAAACTTACGTGGGTGTATTTATAAATTGTCCCGTTGCATTTTTCCGTACATGCGAGTCCTTTGATGTCCTCAGACTCCTTGAATGTTTCAGTGAAACCGGTCTAAACAAGAAGGAGAATGTGTACATCCAGAGAAAATCCAATTAAATATTGAAAATTCATTGTTGTAGCCCTCATTCGAAGAAAGTGTCATAAGAGCAAAGTTTACATTTTAAACATAACTCGGTCGACGAAAACAGTAAGTTATTTTCTAAAAAATAGTACATTATGTTTTTAAAAAGGTCGAAGGAATATCAAAATATACTACGATTTCTTTTCTAGTCTGAATATCCAATGGCTTCTTTTGTTAAAGGTCAAGTCCACCTCAAAAAATGTTGATTTGAATCAATAGAGAAAAATCAGACAAGCGCAATGCTGAAAATTTCATCAAAATCGGATGTAAAATAAGAAAGTTATGACATTTCAAAGTTTCGCTTATTTTCAATAAAATAGTTATATGAACGAGCCAGTTACATCCAAATGAGAAAGTCGATGACGTCATTTACTCACTATTTCTTTTGTTTTTTTTATTGTTTGAATTATACAATATTTCAATTTTTACGAATTTGATGATTAGGACCTCATTGCCTGAAGCACAAAATGTTAAAATAGTGGAATTCCACTTGTTCAGGGAGGACTGAGACTTCATTTCACATGACAATGACGAGAAAATAAAAATATTTCTTATTTTATATAATAAAATACAAAAGAAATAGTGAGTGAGTGATGTCATCAACTCTTACATTTGGATGTAACTGGCTCGTTCATATAACTATTTTGTTGAAAATAAGCGAAACTTTAAAATGCCATAACTTTCTTATTTTACATCCGATTTTGATGAAATTTTCAGTGTTATGCTTGTTGAATTTTTCTCTTTTTATTCAAATCAAGTTTTTGTTGGGGTGGACTTGTCCTTTAAGGGTATGTTGTTGAATTTTTCTTTTTATTCAAATCAAGTTTTTGTTAGGGTGGACTTGTCCTTTAAGGGTATGGGAATTATAGACTGCACTGAAACTGGATTCGCATTTGACTGAGTTGAAAATCCACCAATTTGAAATTGATGATAATCTGATGACATTAACTGTGAAAAGTGGATGCATTCGTATATCCCTGTGGATATTTTACTTTGATTATTGATGGTTTAAGGGATGGGCCAGGCTGGAAATATCTATATCTCAATAAATAGAGTTAAACTCACAGAGTAAAATGCTGAAAAATTGATCAAAATCGGATAAGAAATAACAAATTTATTGAATTTTAAAGATTTGCATTATTCCGGTGAAACAGTTCTAGGCACGTCTTTATGAATATTCATTAGGTGGGCTGATGATGTCATATCCCCCACTTGTTCTTTTGTATTTTATTATGTGAAATTAGGTTTATTCAATTTTTTTTACCGAGAACTAAAACGATTGGGTTGACAACTGATTAAAGTGCATTTATTGCTGCCACTTATCACATCATTATGAATCATTTATAGATTCATGTAATAACATAAGAAAAAGGAAGTGGGAATGTGACATCATAAGCCCACCTAATGAATATTCATGACGATGTGTATATAACCATTTTCACAAAATATTGATAAAATTTCAAATTCAATAATTTCGTTATCTGTTATCCGATTTGTAATGAAATTTTCAGCATTTTGCTCAATTAAGTTTATTCTGTTTATTTTCTATAATATTTTCATCCCGGACCATCACTTTAATACGCTGAACTAGAAAATACGGAGTTTTAACACAACAGAATGAATCCTATATACAACGCAGCAAATGTATCGAAAATGCAAGTCAGGTCTTTGACGAGGGCATGGGCGGCGGTACGTATTTTCGTTTAGAGGGGGGGGGGGCAAAGCCCCAAAGGGCACTTGTATCATGCCAAAAAGAGCATCTTGGTTCAGAGATTTTCACCATGAGATTATCATTTGAATGAAGAAGTTGTGTGTTATTTAGTTAAGCAAAGTTTTCTTTGAAGTGAATTCTGATTGTTAAGCTATATAGGCCTATTTAGGTTTTATTTTTTTCGAGCGAGTATAGCGAGCGAGCGATTTGTAAAAAAAATAAAATATGAAAATCGCTTTTTGGTCAAGTATGGACGTATTTACTGTATAAATAGTCATCCTTGCGAGTTGTTGCGAGCGCGAATCACGAGTTCAAACTTCCGGAAATTTAATGTAATAAGAGATGAAAAGTAAACATTTCGAGCAGCTTTTGTAGTCATACAAAAATGATGTGAATCTATTTTAAAAATTAACGCGATCTGCAATTTTCAATATTTTTACCAGAAAAAGAACATTTTAAAGACTACATTTAGTGAATCATGAATATGAAACGGGCTCACCAGTCGAATAAACTGAGCGCGAAGCGCGAGCTGATATTCTTGCAAAAAAAATGGACATTCTTGGTATTTTATTTAACCAGGAACAGAATGACTACCTTAATAAACAATGATTGGTGCGAGCGCTAAAACCGAAGCAAAAAATTGTAATATTCCAACCTGAAGACTGGACACTAAGTATTTTTATATGAATAGGATAAGTATTTTACTAAACAATAATTGAGGCGAGCGCGAAGCGCGTGCGAGAAAATTGTAATTTTCTCACCTGAAAACGGGATATTCTAAGCACTGTTTGTAACCAGAAACAAACGACATATTTGCATTTTTTGGTCAGCTCTGAAACGTAGGACGAAACTTCTGTTCCGATTCATCGCTGCACGAAACCCCCCTTGCTGACATTTCACCTCATTGTGCTGGTGATTTTGGTATTACAGTAAGATGATGGAAGAAAAAAAACTCGCTAAGTAAATGCATCCAGTAAATTCATATAATTGAGTAATTTTAAAAGAGAATTTCATGACATACTTGAAACAAAATTTGAATAAAAAGTTTTTTTTCATAGAATAAAAAATAAGGCCTTTACATACCGATACATGTGCAGGGAAATCATATATCATTGCGTCAGCTTCAGCTTCACCACTGTCATTTGGCAACTTTTGTTGCGACCCCAGGGTTTGTAATGGTTGCAATGGTATATCTGCTTGTTGCGATGCTGGTTCTTGAACTTGTAGCAGTGTCGGTGGTTGTACTTGTTGCAGTGGCGGTAGATGTGTTTGTGGTGACATCCCTGGTCCGTGTTCTTGCTGCACATGTTGACTTTCTCTCGGTAAACTCGGTCCCGCTGGAGCAATTTCCGCTGGATGAACCTGATGAGCCATGTTTTTTTTCAATCACTGTAAATCCTACTGTCTTTAAGATCAAGTGAAGACAAAAGAAACGCATTCTAATGTAGTTTTTACTCTTTATGATATGAGGGGCGTAACAAAGGTCGATGGCCAGGAGGGGGGGGGGGCAATAGCCAAAAATTTCCCGGTCGTATTATGGTATTTTTTATGATTGTGCCCCGAGCTTAGGGCGAAGCTCAATGCATGATAAGTAAAAATAAAAAAGAGGGCCACAGCATGGCGCGTTGTTGATAAAGTTAACTAATATCAGTCCCGAGCGAGCGAAGCGAGAGAGAAAAAATCACCCATTCATGACAATCTAACTTTGAGATTGATTTTGACATGGTATTCAGAAAATAACATATCGTGCATCTTCCTTTTCTTTCATCTTTCCTTTTTGTTCTCGGTTGTAAAACTTTTGGGGTCCAGCCGTATGTGGATTGGGTTCTGGGCGAGGGCGGCACCATGATTTTCAGCCTAGGGGGGAGGTAAAAGAACATTTGGGCGGGAGGGGGCGGGGCAACTCCAAAATATTTTGCCCATTTCTAAAATCGAGTGAGAAGCGCGAGCTAATTTTTTTTTAATGTAGACCCTACAAACTTGAAAATGGACCTGTTAAGGACCAGCTGTTTGCACTAGGTCATGAATATGATATCTCACCTAATAAATAATGCGAGCGTGAATTGCGAGATGAACATTTTTGATTTCCTGAGATGAAAACTGGACGTTCATAAGCATTTTATTGTAATCATTAAATGGATGGCTATCTAATTAAACAATCGATAATAGGCGGTGCTGCACCATCCCGAGTTTGCTCAATCTCGAGATTTTAGTGCGATCAGCCCTCTTCGCGATTAATCTCGAGATTCAAGAAACCCCGTCTCCACCATCGCACGAAGAGCGATTCTTGCTCGAGCGAGGCAACAAGCCGATATTCCGAGCATGCGCACTTTCGATCTTGGAGTTTCATCGGCCCGCGCTTTTGAATAACTTCCCGCGATATGCAATCAAGTACATGTACTCTTTCGCCGAATTCGACCGTTGTTATGCAACAATCCTCTCAGCTCAGCCGCGCTATAATTATAAGCGAGTGAAGTATTCTTCGTTTAATATGATGGCGGACTCCGAGGCAATGACAGAGGGGGAGAGAGAGAAGGGGGAGGAAAGAAATGCTATTTGCTCACATTTTGCGAAGGAATAAGACGACAATGCTGTCAGTATTGTTATTGACTATGACCAAGGAGATATCACCTCGAACTATGACCATCGTCGATAATGAGCGCCTCCCCCATCGGTCTGGTCTCTCCCAAAATCCATTCACGGGGGGCTTGACACCATCGTTGCTGATTGGGGAATTGATGAACGCTATGATAAAGTTGACTTTCGCATGCGTTCGGTATAATCGCTGTTTATGTTTTTTCCAAGGCGGAAATGGAACGCGAATTGCATTATGGACTGAAGGTCATGAATAAATTAACCCGAGTCCAAACCCGAGTGCGTCTGCACCTACGAATTAGCGCGATAATTCGTAAATAGCGCGCTATTTTGCAAATAAACCCGAGTTGACTTGGGATTGCAATCTCGAGATTAATCCTACGAACTAGCGCGATAATTGCGTCTGCATTACAAACAATCTCGAGATTTTTCAGATCGGGATAATTTGCCGGATCAGAAATAGCGCGCTAATTTGAAAACTCGGGATGGTGCAGACGGCCCTATTCAGACGTTCTAACCACTTTTTGTAATCATTAATTTGATGGTTATTTAATTAAAAAAATAATTGATGCGAGCGCGAAGCGAGAGCTAAAATTTTTTAATGTAAATTATGAATATGTAGGATGTGTATCTCACTAAAACGAATAATGAAATCTCGAATCACGAGAAGCATATTGACTTGAACATTGGATTTTTAAGCCCAATGTAAACAGACAGTTTCAGTCAACAGTTATTTTTAATTTTATATAATGACCTGAAAAATTCATGTTAGTAACGAAAATTGTTGGGAGTTAACAGTGAATGAACGATTTTTTTCAGAATGTAAAGAGCTAAAATCTGTCACTTATGAGCACTTTGCAGCTTAAGTAGGATGCTTACGACAACATTTACTATATATATTTTTTTAATTTTAACTTTCAAAATTTCGGGGGTGTAGCAAACTAACTGGGGGTAAATGCCCCCGTGCCTCCTCCCCTAGGTGCTGCTACTGGTCTGGGGAGGAGCCCCCGGAATCTCGTGATATTTTTTTTTATATTGCAGATGGCCACTGTTACATCAAATCGCGAGTACATACACAACACATAACCTCAACGCAGTTGCGTAAAATAAACGAAATCTGAGGCAGCACAACATCGCAAACTCGCCAGCGAGCGAAGCGAGCCAGAAAATTTGGGCATTTAAAATTTAGCCAAAGTAAACATTAAGAGGCTTTTCACGGTAAATCTAGCCAGCGTAAAGCTTTACTTAGGTTAGGTCATGATTATAGGGGATAAATCTAACCCTTGGCTAAGGATTTTTTCGTCCTGATTGCGACCGTTATTGTATAAAATTTAGCAATCTTATAATAGACGCCATCTATCTTTCTTCCTGTTCTTTATATTTTTCAATTATCAGCAGCCAGTTTATGGCCTTTTTTGGGTCTCTTTTCTTCATATTCTGATTTTCATATTTAGATTTCGGCTCCACCTTCATTTCCGTTTCTTTTGCCTCTTTCTTTTACCCGCCATTCTTGCCCTTGCCATTGACTCATATATCTCTTGATTTTATATACCTCTCTTGCTTATCATGTTAATATATTAATATTTCAGGATATTTTGTACTTTGTACTTTCCTTCATTGTCCCGTTTTCCTTCCATTTTCCCTATCTTTTAATTTCTCCCTTTCTCAGATCACTTTCTTCTCCTTCTTTTTCCTTTCCCTTACCCTTTCTCTCTTTCCCCCAGCTATTTTTCTCGTTTTTATTTCCAGAGGGGATGTCTTTACTCATTTCCCCCTCCATCTGTTTATGGTTTATCATTTTTATTATGTATTATACCATGCATTCGCTTTGACTTTTGTACAAAGGGGTCGGCGTTTATAAGGCTTCTCGTTCTTTTGTCGTCCCCAAATACCATAAAATCGTTTGTTATGTAATTGTATTTGTCTTTTCTTCTTACCTTAAATTCTTTATGATAATTCTCCTTTTCATGTACTCATGCTTTATGGTGAATGAAATAAATAAACATTCAATAATATTTTACTCATTAACAGGTACAAATCTCGCACAAGAAGTTGGGTCCGGGGAGGAGCGTGAACCATTTAAAACAAAGGCTGGTGATCGGGGGAGGGGCACTTTTAAGTACTAAAAAACCCCAAGAAATACCCCCTTACAAACGTTTTCAATGTCACTTTTTTATCGTAGAAAGGCCCTTATTATGTGATTACGATTGCCCCTTTGCCTCAATATATGTGCATATTCTCACATCAGATAAGTTACCTTTTATGAAACCGCTCTTTTCATTCCAAATCAGCGACTGTTCTCTTTATTTAGTGTTTAATTCCATTCTGCAATCATTAAATATTGTTCACCTTTATATAACTTTCTAATCCCATAATAAAAATCATTGTCAGCTTTGAAAAAAGAGATGTGTTAATGGCTCAACTTGCCCCATCTGTGGGGTAAGTTGAGCCACGTACCTTCTGGGGCAATTTGAACCACAAAAACTATGTACAAAATGTATGGGGGAAGAACCAGCATAATTATGTCAATTTTTATTCAAAGTCTATTCACTTGCAAAATCTCTACAAATACTAACATCTTTTAAAAGGGAGAGAACGTTCATGTGAATCTGCTTCTTTCTGCCTGCATATCGATGGCCTTTTCATGTTTCTTTGTATTTATGTACATTACCATGGCTCAACTTGCCCCATGTTGGCTGGCACGACTTATATTACCCCAGTCCGAACTTAATGCGATAATTTCGCATCAACACATTTCTTATGCATCCATCATGTAAAAGACTATGACAAGAACGAAGATTCATACCTGGGCTAACAATGTTGTTCTTATGTTTTTATTATATTTAAAGACGTGTGTGTGTAAAAAGCACTTATTTATTTCGCACCCTTTTTTTAACCTTTTTGTCTCAAATTTGTGTTTTTCCCTTTAAACAAAATATTTTTTGCTTCAAAGTTGAAAACAATGTGGTGTGGTTATGAGTTTTGCAATGGGTCATCAATACATGACACCACCACAATGTCTGATTCATTCATTGTTGGCCTGGGGCTGATGGCTCAACTTGCCCCTGTGCTCAACTTACCCTGCCTTCCCCTACTAATAACGCATTTTGACCTAATTTGGTAAGTGTTCTTTTGCCCCCGGATCCCACATGTAAGTTTACATGCTTCGGTAATTTCGAGGTGGATAGATATGCAAACAAATGTTTGTTGTTTTTTAGATAGCATCCGTTTTAAAAGAGGAAGAGTTGTTTTTCCCCTGACCCCCCCCCCCCCCCCTTTCAACTCCGCTGGACATTGGCTTGAGGTTGAATGACATTAATGTTAGATAAAATTCTTAAAATCGAAAAATATTCTCGACTTACCTAAGACTACGAAATAAGCGTGAATTTGTCCCTACAAGCAGACTAGTATATAACGACAATTTCGAACTTTTCCAGAAGAGCTAATAAGTTACCGCTATATTGGTTCAATTTTTCTCAATATGACTGAGCCCCCAAAGACCCCAAAAGATCTCTTGAAATGTTTATACGGTTACCATGACAAGAGTGTGCAATGTCTATTATTGTCTATCCTAGGCGATATGGATATCTTTATGGCTATTGTTGCAACAAACAAGAACTTGTATTCAGCTGTCATGGCTGTTTTATGCGTACTTCGAGAAGCCATTGTGAATGACGTATAAGGTATTCCCCCTCTTTCCCCCGGACCATGGGATATGTATAATGTAAAACATAGCATAAGGCAGGGTAAGTTGTGATATTTTTTGCTTTTTGCATGTTAGAATTGATATGATTAATAATCTTGTAGAAACAAGTACCTTGCCTTAAAAAACAATTCTTCTGAAATATTTCTCACCTATTAAAACTTTCTATGAAAGTCATTTTTGAAAGTCACCTTTGCAAAAAAAAGAGATGTCAACTTGCCCCATCTGTGGGGTAAGTTGAGCCACAAAAACTAGGTTAAAAAATGAATGGGGGAAGAACCAGTATGTCAATCTTTTTATTTAAAGTCTTTTCGCTTTCAAAATCTCTACAAATACTTATATCCTCTAAGAACTGTCATGTGAATTTGCTACTTTCTGCCTGCATATCGATTGCCTTTTCAGGTTTCTTTATATATATATATATAAATCCCTCAAAAAAAGTTCCGCAACTCAAGTTTGAGTGCTAATAAATTTCTTAGTGTGCCATCATCATATGTAAAAGTGGTATCATTGGAAAGTATGATTATTCCTCTTTACGATCATGTGTCATTTGTAATGCTAGTGTTATCATGAAATACACAGACATGATAAATATGCAGCAATGTAAAAAATGAAATGTTGCAAAATTCGTTGCCATGTCATGTTTGAGTTCTGCAACTCAAACTGCAAGTTTGAGTGCTAATAAATTTCTTAATGTGCCATCATCACGTGTAAAAGTGATATCTTTAGAAAGCATGATTATTCTTCTTTACAATCATGTGTCATTTGTAATGCTAGTGTTATCATGAAATACACAGACATGATAATACGCAGCAATGTTAGACATGAAATGTTGCAAAATGCGTCGTTTGCAATAGCGAATTTCCAATTGTTTCGATGATGGACCGAGTGCATTCACTGTCACCTGCATGGTGGAAATTCTATAGAAATGGAGACTCTTGTTAGAAATCAATGCATTTTGCAACATTTCACTTCTGACTTTTCTCGATGTTCAGGGTGATTGCATATTCCATGATTACATAATCACAGCAAATGGCATGTCATTGTAAAGAAGAATAATTTAGCTTTCCAATGATACCAGTTTCATCTTTTATACTTCATTAACCAAAAAGATATCATCCCCCAAAACTGAGTTGCAAAACTTTTTTGAGGGGTTTATATATATATATATATATATATATATATATATATATATACATTAACATAAGAATTACCATGGCTCAACCTGCCCAATGTTGGCTGGCACGAATTACCCCAGTCCGAACTTAATGCGATAATTTCGCATCCACACATTTCTTATGCATCTATCATGTAAAAGACTATGACAAGAATGAAGATCCATACCTGGGCTAACAATGTTTTTCTTATGTATTTATCAAATTTAAAGATGTGTAAAAAGCACTTATTTATTTTCGCATTTTTTTTTACTTATTTGGCTGTAATTTGTATTTTTCCCTCTTAATAAGTATTTATTGTTTCAAAGTTGAAAACAATGTGGTGGGGAAAAAGGTTATGTAATGGCTCATCAATACATGACACCACCACAACGTCCGATTCATTCATTATTGGCCCGGGGGTCACTAGCGTATCTACGGGGGGGTGGCAGACTGCCCCCTGACCCCCCCCCCCCCCGACGAGCCACAACCCATGCAAAGGACGTATCCCTGCCCCCTGACGAGCTTGAAAGACCTTTTTTGCCCCCCTGACGAGCTTGAAGACCTTTTTTTTTGCTTGTCAATTTTTTTGGCGGACGTTTTTGCTCCCCCTGTGGAAAATCCTAGGTACGCCACTGCTGGGGATGGTGGCTCTACTTGCCCCTATGCTCAACTTACCCCGCCTTCCCCTACTGTTTTGTGAAATAAAGCAAAAACGTAAAAATGTCAGAACATGTTTCGTTTACATTCGATTTTGAAGAAATTCCAATGAGCTTGTTTGATTTGTCTCTTTTTATTAATATTTTGTTGCGGGAGCTTGCCCTCTTGCATAATAATTGCAGAATATTTCTTAAAAGGAAAGTATGTACTTTTACATTCTTTATGTAGGTCTTTATGGTGTATGTTTAGCACGTATGCCAACATATTTTAATTTTCTTGTTCCTATTTATTTTTAACGATATGAATCACGGCTTTATGTACTGTGATCGCCTATATGGAAGAATATTTAGTCGTCTATATATTTTATTTTTTGTGTTTAATGGTGTCAAATTAATGTTGCTTGGCATAAAAAACTATCGTTCCACCCGATTAAGATTTTCAGAGAGAGAACATATTGAATAAAACGTTAATATATATTCAATTTCAGAGTGAAATGCCATGATCTTTCATTGGAAAAAAGAAAGTTATGACATTTTAAAGTTTTGCTTAATTTCACCAATTATGTGCACATCCTGGTCGGTATGCAAAGAGGGGGGGGGGGGGGGGGGTGGCTGATGACATCATCGAATGACTTATTCTTTTGTATTTCATTACACTATGAAATATGAAATATGTTTATTTTCTCCTAATTGTCATGTGAAACACAATTTTTGAATTATTATTGTTTTAACATTTTTGGTCAAGTTGATCATTTTTGTCAAATCTGTAAAAATTTAAGTTTTTGTATAATTATTATTCAAATAAGGGAAAATAGTGAGTAAGGAGTATAATCTCTCATTTGCATATCAATAAAATGGTGAGTAAGGAGTATAATCTCTCATTTGCATATCAATGAGATGTGCAAATAACTGTTTGGGGAAAGTAAGTGAAACTTTTTTTTTATTTAACATCCGATTTTGATGAAATTTTCACCATTTGATTTTGTTGACTGATTGAAATCAACATTTTCCTTGGGTGGATTTGACCTTTAAACGAAACGGGAGTTAATCTCAACCAGCCACTTACCGAAGCCGAACCAATATTTTAAACAGCTGAAAATGTTATACTACATTGAACTATAGAGAGTAGATGTTTAAACAGTTTAAACAAGTATATAAAATCTTTAATAACAAATTTGATTTTAATTTGATCAACAACTACTGATGGTAGGGTAAAGTAAACCGCGTGTGAAAAAAAAACAAATAGCGTTTTTATTGTGTCACTAAATGATGTTTTTTCTTATGAACAGGAGAATACTCACAGTCTATTTATTCTTATATAGCTTAACACATTCGATTATATAGCTTAGCACATTCGATCATATAAGGTAACAAAATGGGCGTATATGTACTCATCTCAAATAGACACCAGCAGTTCAATCTAGTATGTTCATCCACCAGCGAATGTTACCAGGCATCCAAACCTTCCTAGCTTGCAAATGATTATTAATCCCCAATCACATTGGAGAGGAAATGAATTCGATTAAAGTAATTTTCCACCAGTCTCTCTACCTGAGTCTATCATGCCAATGTAATGATAGATACCACACTGTAAAAACTGACTGAGTTGGTTTTAATAGAGGACCACACCCTGAGGTGATAAAACTACACCCTTGATATTGAACATAACACCAAAGAGTGTAAATGTAACAACCAAAGGTGTTGTAATAACACCTATGGGTGTAAAACTAACACCACCAATTTAACTAAGATGTAAAACAACTGGTGTGGTCCTCTATGTACACCGGTTAACACCACAGTTTTTGCTGTGCATTTTGGATTCGGTTGTCATGGACACTGTTAATTACGATCTAATCGTACCTCATAAACATGTTTAATGATCATGGTGTTTTGTGTATAATGGGGATGCGCTTCAAGCTTACTCGTTAAAATGAATTGGTGATTTCTTAATTTGCCTACTAAATTCTCGCAATGGTTTGTCAAAATACAAATTTAGAGAGTATATTCGATTAGCCTATTATGCAGTAAAGTTCAGAATAAGTCTTTCTTCTGGGACGGGGGGGGGGGGGGGTCAGAAATATATTATAATCTTGTCTGTTTTTAATGTTTCTCTTATGCTAGTCAAAATAATGAATTATTTTCTTTCTTCTTTTTTTTCCTTTTTTTTCTTATTTATTTCATTCTCTTTCTTTCTTTTTTTCTTTTTTTTTTCTTTCTTTTTTTCTTTCTTTCTTCTTTCCTTCCTTCCTTCCTTCCTTCTTTCTTTCTTTCTTTTCTTTTTTTCTTTCTTTCTTTCTTTCTTCCTTCCTTCCTTCCTTCCTTCTTTCTTTCTTTCTTTCTTTCTTTTCTTTTTTTCTTTCTTTCTTTCTTTCTTTCTTTCTTTCTTCCTTCCTTCCTTCCTTCTTTTCTTTCTTTCTTTCTTTCTTTCTTTCTTTCTTTCTATCTATCTATCTATCTTTCTTTCTTTATTTTTTCTTTATTTCTTTCTTCAAGCTCCTTTTCTATCTTTCTTTTGTTCTGCTTTTATTTTTAAATTCCTTTGTTTTTTCCTTCCTTTCCTTCTTTTTATTTTATCCAACGAACGTAAAGGGCATCAACAAGTGAGCTAAACTTTGAGCGGTTTTTAAAGAAATCACTTGACGGTGGTAATTAAAATAGTATAAAAATCATTTCTGACATAGACGAAATAAGCGCACTGGTGGTTCAGTGGTAGAATTCTCGCCTGCCACGCGGGTGGCCCGGGTTCGATTCCCGGCCAGTGCATCTTCTTTTTACTCTGATATGATTTTCTTCATTAAAGGAGAAGTCCACCCCAACAAAAAGTTAACTGAAGGAAAAGAGAAAAAAATCCAACAAGCATAACACTGAAAATTTCATCAAAATCGGATGTAAAATAAGCAAGTTTTGACACTTTTAAGTTTTGCTTAATTTAACAAAACAGTTATGCACAACCTGGTCGGTATAATATCACCCACTATGTTTAATAAATAAATAATGCGAGCGCGAATCGCGAGATGAACATTTTTGATTTCCTGAGATGAAAACTGGACGTTCATAAGCATTTTTTTGTAATCATTAAATGGATGGCTATCTGATTAAACAACCGATGCGATATTAAGACGTTCTAACCACTTTTGTAATCATTAATTTGATGGTTATTTAATTTAAAAAATAATTGATGCGAGCGCGAAGCGAGAGCTAATTTTTTTTAATGTAAATTATGAATATGTAGGATGTGCATCTCGCTAAAACGAATAATGAAATCTCGAATCACGAGAAGCATATTGACTTGAACATTGGATTTTTAAGCCCCATGTAAACAGACAGTTTCAGTCAACAGTTAATTTTGATTTTATATAATGACCTGAAAAATTCATGTTAGTAACGAAAATTGTTGGGAGCTAACAGTGAATGAACGATTTTTTTCATAATTTAAAGAGCTAAAAATCTGTTTTGGAGCACTTTGCAGCTTAAGTAGGATGCTTATGACAACATTTACTGTATATTTTTTTTATTTTAACTTTCAAAATTTCGGGGGTGTAGCAAACTAACTGGGGGTAAATGCCCCTGTGCCTCCTCCCCTAGGTGCTGCTACTTGTCTGGGGAGGAGCCCCCGGAATCTCGTGATATTTTTTTATATTGCAGATGGCCACTGTTACATCAAATCGCGAGTACATACACAACACATAACCTCAACGCAGTTGAGAAATCTGATGCAGCACAACATCGCAAACTCGCCAGCGAGCGAAGCGAGCCAGAAAATTTGGGCATTTAAAATTTAGCCAAAGTAAACATTAAGAGGCTTTTCACGGTAAATCTAGCCAGCGTAAAGCTTTACTTAGGTTAGGTCATGATTATAGGGGGATATATCTAACCCTTGGCTAAGGATTTTTTCGTCCTGATTGCGACCGTTATTGTATAAAATTTAGCAATCTTATAATAGACGCCATCTATCTTTCTTCCTGTTCTTTATATTTTTCAATTATCAGCAGCCAGTTTATGGCCTTTTTTGGGTCTCTTTTCTTCATATTCTGATTTTCATATTTAGATTTCGGCTCCACCTTCATTTCCGTTTCTTTTGCCTCTTTCTTTTACCCGCCATTCTTGCCCTTGCCATTGAGTCATATATCTCTTGATTTTATATACCTCTCTTGCTTATCATGCTAATATATTAATATTTCAGGATATTTTGTACTTTGTACTTTCCTTCATTTTCCCGCTTTCCTTCCATTTTCCCTATCTTTTAATTTCTCCCTTTCTCAGATCACTTTCTTCTTCTTTTTCCTTTCCCTTACCCTTTCTCTCTTTCCCCCAGCTATTTTTCTCGTTTTTATTTCCAGAGGGGATGTCTTTACTCATTTCCCCCTCCATCTGTTTATGGTTTATCATTTTTATTATGTATTATACCATGCATTCGCTTTGACTTTTGTACAAAGGGGTCGGCGTTTATAAGGCTTCTCGTTCTTTTGTCGTCCCCAAATACCATAAAATCGTTTGTTATGTAATTGTATTTGTCTTTTCTTCTTACCTTAAATTCTTTATGATAATTCTCCTTTTCATGTACTCATGCTTTATGGTGAATGAAATAAATAAACATTCAATAATATTTTACTCATTAACAGGTACAAATCTCGCACAAGAAGTTGGGTCCGGGGAGGAGCGTGAACCATTTAAAACAAAGGCTGGTGATCGGGGGAGGGGCACTTTTAAGTACTAAAAAACCCCAAGAAATACCCCCTTACAAACGTTTTCAATGTCACTTTTTTATCGTAGAAAGGCCCTTATTATGTGATTACGATTGCCCCTTTGCCTCAATATATGTGCATATTCTCACATCAGATAAGTTACCTTTTATGAAACCGCTCTTTTCATTCCAAATCAGCGACTGTTCTCTTTATTTAGTGTTTAATTCCATTCTGCAATCATTAAATATTGTTCACCTTTATATAACTTTCTAATCCCATAATAAAAATCATTGTCAGCTTTGAAAAAAGAGATGTGTTAATGGCTCAACTTGCCCCATCTGTGGGGTAAGTTGAGCCACGTACCTTCTGGGGCAATTTGAACCACAAAAACTATGTACAAAATGTATGGGGGAAGAACCAGCATAATTATGTCAATTTTTATTCAAAGTCTATTCACTTGCAAAATCTCTACAAATACTAACATCTTTTTTAATTCATGTGAATCTGCTTCTTTCTGCCTGCATATCGATGGCCTTTTCATGTTTCTTTGTATTTATGTACATTACCATGGCTCAACTTGCCCCATGTTGGCTGGCACGACTTATATTACCCCAGTCCGAACTTAATGCGATAATTTCGCATCAACACATTTCTTATGCATCCATCATGTAAAAGACTATGACAAGAACGAAGATTCATACCTGGGCTAACAATGTTGTTCTTATGTTTTTATTATATTTAAAGACGTGTGTGTGTAAAAAGCACTTATTTATTTCGCACCCTTTTTTTAACCTTTTTGTCTCAAATTTGTGTTTTTCCCTTTAAACAAAATATTTTTTGCTTCAAAGTTGAAAACAATGTGGTGTGGTTATGAGTTTTGCAATGGGTCATCAATACATGACACCACCACAATGTCTGATTCATTCATTGTTGGCCTGGGGCTGATGGCTCAACTTGCCCCTGTGCTCAACTTACCCTGCCTTCCCCTACTAATAACGCATTTTGACCTAATTTGGTAAGTGTTCTTTTGCCCCCGGATCCCACATGTAAGTTTACATGCTTCGGTAATTTCGAGGTGGATAGATAATTTATGCAAACAAATGTTTGTTGTTTTTTAGATAGCATCCGTTTTAAAAGAGGAAGAGTTGTTTTTCCCCTGACCCCCCCCCCCCTTTCAACTCCGCTGGACATTGGCTTGAGGTTGAATGACATTAATGTTAGATAAAATTCTTAAAATCGAAAAATATTCTCGACTTACCTAAGACTACGAAATAAGCGTGAATTTGTCCCTACAAGCAGACTAGTATATAACGACAATTTCGAACTTTTCCAGAAGAGCTAATAAGTTACCGCTATATTGGTTCAATTTTTCTCAATATGACTGAGCCCCCAAAGACCCCAAAAGATCTCTTGAAATGTTTATACGGTTACCATGACAAGAGTGTGCAATGTCTATTATTGTCTATCCTAGGCGATATGGATATCTTTATGGCTATTGTTGCAACAAACAAGAACTTGTATTCAGCTGTCATGGCTGTTTTATGCGTACTTCGAGAAGCCATTGTGAATGACGTATAAGGTATTCCCCCTCTTTCCCCCGGACCATGGGATATGTATAATGTGAAACATAGCATAAGGCAGGGTAAGTTGTGATATTTTTTGCTTTTTGCATGTTAGAATTGATATGATTAATAATCTTGTAGAAACAAGTACCTTGCCTTAAAAAACAATTCTTCTGAAATATTTCTCACCTATTAAAACTTTCTATGAAAGTCATTTTTGAAAGTCACCTTTGCAAAAAAAAGAGATGTCAACTTGCCCCATCTGTGGGGTAAGTTGAGCCACAAAAACTAGGTTAAAAAATGAATGGGGGAAGAACCAGTATGTCAATCTTTTTATTTAAAGTCTTTTCGCTTGCAAAATCTCTACAAATACTAATATCCTCTAAGAACTGTCATGTGAATTTGCTACTTTCTGCCTGCATATCGATTGCCTTTTCAGGTTTCTTTATATATATATATATATATATATATATACATTAACATAAGAATTACCATGGATCAACCTGCCCAATGTTGGCTGGCACGAATTACCCCAGTCCGAACTTAATGCGATAATTTCGCATCCACACATTTCTTATGCATCTATCATGTAAAAGACTATGACAAGAATGAAGATCCATGCCTGGGCTAACAATGTTTTTCTTATGTATTTATCAAATTTAAAGATGTGTAAAAAGCACTTATTTATTTTCGAATTTTTTTTTTACTTATTTGGCTGTAATTTGTATTTTTCCCTCTAAATGAGTATTTATTGTTTCAAAGTTGAAAACAATGTGGCGGGGAAAAAGGTTATGTAATGGCTCATCAATACATGACACCACCACAACGTCCCATTCATTCATTATTGGCCCGGGGGTCACTAGCGTACCTACGGGGGGGGGGTCAGGGGGCAGTCTGCCACCCCCCCCCCCCCGACGAGCCACAACCCATGCAAAGGACGTATCCCTGTCCCCTGACGAGCTTGAAAGACCTTTTTTGCCCCCCTGACGAGCTTGAAGACCTTTTTTTTGCTTGTCAATTTTTTTTGCGGACGTTTTTGCTCCCCCTGTGGAAAATCCTAGGTACGCCACTGCTGGGGATGGTGGCTCTACTTGCCCCTATGCTCAACTTACCCCGCCTTCCCCTACTGTTTTGTGAAATAAAGCAAAAACGTAAAAATGTCAGAACATGTTTCGTTTACATTCGATTTTGATGAAATTCCAATGAGCTTGTTTGATTTGTCTCTTTTTATTAATATTTTGTTGCGGGAGCTTGCCCTCTTGCATAATAATTGCAGAATATTTCTTAAAAGGAAAGTATGTACTTTTACATTCTTTATGTAGGTCTTTATGGTGTATGTTTAGCACGTATGCCAACATATTTTAATTTTCTTGTTCCTATTTATTTTTAACGATATGAATCACGGCTTTATGTACTGTGATCGCCTATATGCAAGAATATTTCGTCGTCTATATATTTTATTTTTTTGTATTTAATGGTGTCAAATTAATGTTGCTTGGCATAAAAAACTATCGTTCCACCCGATTAAGATTTTCAGAGAGAGAACATATTGAATAAAACGTTAATATATATTCAATTTCAGAGTGAAATGCCATGATCTTTCATTGGAAAAAAGAAAGTTATGACATTTTAAAGTTTTGCTTAATTTCACAAATTATGTGCACATCCTGGTCGGTATGCAAAGAGGGGGGGGGGGTGGGGGTGGCTGATGACATCATCGAATGACTTATTCTTTTGTATTTCATTACACTATGAAATATGAAATATGTTTATTTTCTCCTAATTGTCATGTGAAACACAATTTTTGAATTATTATTGTTTTAACATTTTTGGTCAAGTTGATCATTTTTGTCAAATCTGTAAAAATTTAAGTTTTTGTATAATTATTATTCAAATAAGGGAAAATAGTGAGTAAGGAGTATAATCTCTCATTTGCATATCAATGAGATGGTGAGTAAGGAGTATAATCTCTCATTTCCATATCAATGAGATGTGCAAATAACTGTTTGGGGAAAGTAAGTGAAACTTTTTTTTTTATTTAACATCCGATTTTGATGAAATTTTCACCATTTGATTTTGTTGACTGATTGAAATCAACATTTTCCTTGGGTGGATTTGACCTTTAAACGAAACGGGAGTTAATCTCAACCAGCCACTTACCGAAGCCGAACAAATATTTTAAACAGCTGAAAATGTTATACTACATTGAACTATAGAGAGTAGATGTTTAAACAGTTTAAACAAGTATATAACATCTTTAACAACAAAATTTGATTTTAAGTGTGATTGTTTAAACTATCAACAACTACTGATGGTAGGGTAAAGTAAACCGCGTGTGAAAAAAAAAACAAATAGCGTTTTTATTGTGTAACTAAATGATGTTTTTTCTTATAAACAGCAGAATACTCACAGTCTATTTATTCTTATATAGCTTTATCCTTATAAACACATTCGATCACATACAGTATGGTAACAAAATGGGCGTATATGTACTCACCTCAAATAGACACCAGCAGTTCAATCTAGTATGTTCATCCACCAGCGAATGTTATACCAGGCATCCAAACCTGCCTAGCTTGCGCATAATATTAGTCCGATTGTGATTATTAATCCCCAATCACATTGGAGAGGAAATGAATTCGATTAAAGTAATTTTCCACCAGTCTCTCTACCTGAGTCTATCATGCCAATGTAATGATAGATACCACACTGTAGAAACTGACTGAGTTGGTTTTAATAGAAGACCACACCCTGAAGTGATAAAACTACACCCTAGATATTGAACATAACACCAAAGAGTGTAAATGTAACAACCAAAGGTGTTGTAATAACACCTATGGGTGTAAAACTAACACCACCAATTTCACTAAGGTGTAAACATGGTAAAACAACTGGTGTGGTCCTCTATGTACACCGGTTAACACCACAGTTTTTGCTGTGCATTTTGGATTCGGTTGTCATGGACACTGTTAATTACGATCTAATCGTACCTCATAAACATGTTTAATGATCATGGTGTTTTGTGTATAATGGGGATGCACTTCAAGCTTACTCGTTAAAATGAATTGATGATATCTTAATTTGCCTACTAAATTCTCGCAATGGTTTGTCAAAATACAAATTTAGAGAGTATATTCGATTAGCCTATTATGCAGTAAAGTTCAGAATAAGTCTTTCTTCTGGGACGGGGGGGTCAGAAATAAATTACAATCTTGTCTGTTTTTAATGTTTCTCTTATGCTAGTCAAAATAATGAATTATTTTCTTTCTTCTTTTTTTTCTTATTTATTTCATTCTCTCTCTCTCTCTTCTTTCTTTTTTTTCTTTTTTTTCTTTCTTTCTTTCTTTCTTTCTTTCTTTCTTTCTTTCTTTCTTTCTTCTTTCTTCCTTCCTTCCTTCTTTCTTTCTTTCTTTCTTTCTTTCTTTCTTTTCTTTTTTTCTTTCTTTCTTTCTTTCTTTCTTCTTTTCTTCTTCTTCTTCTTCTTCCTTCCTTCCTTCCTTCCTTCCTTTCTTCTCTTTCTTTCTTTCTTTTCTTTTTTTCTTTCTTTCTTTCTTTCTTTCTTCCTTTCTTCCTTCCTTCCTTCCTTCCTTCCGCTTCCTTCCTTCCTTCTTTTCTTTCTTTCTTTCTTTCTTTCTTTCTATCTATCTATCTATCTTTCTTTCTTTATTTATTTTTTTCTTTATTTCTTTCTTCAAGCTCCTTTTCTATCTTTCTTTTGTTCTGCTTTTATTTTTAAATTCCTTTGTTTTTTCCTTCCTTTCCTTCTTTTTATTTTATCCAACGAACGTAGAGGGCATCAACAAGTGAGCTAAACTTTGAGCGGTTTTTAAAAAAATCACTTGACGGTGGTAATTAAAATAGTATGAAAATCATTTCTGACTTAAACGAAATAAGCGCACTGGTGGTTCAGTGGTAGAATTCTCGCCTGCCACGCGGGTGGCCCGGGTTCGATTCCCGGCCAGTGCATCTTTTTTTTACTCTGATATGATTTTCTTCATTAAAGGAGAAGTCCACCCCAACAAAAAGTTAACTGAAGGAAAAGAGAAAAAAATCCAACAAGCATAATACTGAAAATTTCATCAAAATCGGATGTAAAATAAGCAAGTTTTGACACTTTTAAGTTTTGCTTAATTTAACAAAACAGTTATGCACAACCTGGTCGGTATAATATCACCCACTATGTTTATTGTATTTTATTATATGCAAAACTCCTCATTTTCTTATGAAACAAAATTGTATTCCTCCCTGAACATGTGGCAGTACCATTTTTGTCTCACCTGCATAGCAGAGTGAAACTATATAGGCGCCGCCTTTCCGACGGCTGCGGCGTCAACATCAAATCTTAACCTGAGGTGAAGTGTTTGAAATGACATCATAACTTAGAAAGTATGTGGACCTAGCTCATGAAACTTGGCCATAAGGTTAATCAAGTATTACTGAACATCCTATTTGAGTTTCATGTCACATTACCAAGGTCAAAGGTCATTTAGGGTCAATGAACTTAGACCATTTTGGAGGAATCAACATCCAAATCTTAACCTGAGGTCAAGTTTTTGAAATGTCATCATAACTTAGAAAATATATGGACCTAGTTCATGAAACTTAGACATAGTATCACTTAACATCCTGCATGAGTTTTATGTCACATGACCAAGGTCAAAGGTCATTTAGGGTCAATGAACTTTGGCCAAATTGGGGGTATCTGTTGAATTCCCATCATAACTTTGAAAGTTTATGGATCTGATTCATGAAACTTAGATATAATAGTAATCAAGCATCACTGAACATTTTGTGCAAGTTTCAGGTCTCATGATTAAGGTCAAAGGTCATTTAGGGTCAATGAACTTTGGCCGAATTGGGGGTATCTGTTGACCATCATAACTTTGAAAGTTTATTGGTCTAGTTTGTTAAACTTGGACATTAGAGTAATCAGGTATCATTGAACATCCTGTGCGCATTTCAGGTCACATGACCAAGGTCAAAGGTCAATAAACTTTGGCCGAATTGGGTGTATCTGGTGAATTACCATCATAACTTTGAAAGTTTATGGATCTGATTCATGAAACTTGGATATAAGAGTAATCCAGTATCACTGAACATCCTGTTCGAGTTGCAGGTCACATGATCAAGGTCAAAGGTCATGTAAGTTCAATGAACTTTGGCAATGTTGGGTTTTTTGTTGAATAACCATCATATCTCTGTAAGTTTATTGGTCTAGTTCATAAAAATTAGACATAAGAGTAACCATGTATCACTGAACATCTTGTGCGAGTCAGCACTGCTGTTATATTGAACCGCGTGATGCAGGTGAGACGGCCAGAGGCATTCCACTTGTTATAACATTTTATGACTCGGTTAAGTTGGTTCAAATCGTTAAAAAAATATTGTATGATTCAAAAGAAATAGTGAGTGATGGACATCATCGACTCTCTCTCTCATTATGTCAGTGAGCCTTTGTGAATAGAACTGGGTTTTTATTTTAAATAGGCGAAACTTCAAAACGTCATATCAACGTTTTTTATTTTGCATCCGATTTCGATGAAATTTGTAACATTATGCGTGTTTGATTTTTTTTTATTCAAATCATCATTTATCTGGGGTAGACTTGACCTTTAATTATTATGGATCGCCGAAAACCACTACTGAGGTTTTTTTTAATGCTGCATGGTAAACTGACTAAAAAACAGGCAAAAATCTCTTTTTGGTGGTGTTTATTTCCCGCTTTTAGTTATTTCTGCATTCAGATTAGGACCACGGTAACATTTCCCTAACATGGCAATCTCACCAAATATGAGAGAAGCCGACGGTTTCATAATCTGGAAATCAAGAAACTCAACCTTCCTGTCACTTATATATAATTCAAGCTGATATCCCTAAGCACGAGTACAGCATAGTAATTTCGAAACCTGTTGAGATCTTCTGTAGTGAATTATTGGTCCGAAATCACCGTATCCCGGGGGGGGGGGCCACTTACATTGACGAGTGGATACCATGCGCGACCAAAAAACACGTAAAAAGGATGTCCTTTTCACGATAGGGCACGTTACGTACGTAACGTGATAAGGGTGTCAAAAATACAAAAATAATGAAAAAAGGGTATCTATTTCGCTAGGAAAATACGTGTTTAGGGTCGAATTTGCGGGGATGATAAAACAAAATTAAAATGTTTTATAAAGGATGTCCTTTTTGCCCCAACACTACGTGTTTAGAGTCCTATTTGCGCGAGGTGTAGAAGGTGCATGGGGTCGCACTAAACCAAAGTAAGGTAAAACCGATCGACGACCGAAGGACCCGTAATAATAAAAACATTCCTGTACTTGTTTAGAGGTTCATTTCAGGGAATATTTGCCAAGAGTATCGTTTTGTTTCCAATATCTGTTAAGGGTAGGGTTTCACACGCCAATACTTGTTAAGGGTGCATTTTCAGAATATGGAAATTACGTGTTTAGGGTCCTTTTTGAGACCCCATGGTCGCGCATGGTATCCACTCGTGAATGGAAGTGCCCCCCCCCCCGGGCACCGTATATAGTTTGAAAATCAGTTGATGATTATATATATTTGATAACGATATTTCATGGTCCCCTTCCCTGGTTTATGGTTTCAGCTACGGCCACAGGCGTAAATCCCGGGGGGATGGGGGATAGCCCCCACACTTTTCGAGGAGGGGGGGGGGGAGTGGCCTGTACAAACATCCCCCACATTTTACGAAAGAAATGAAAAAAAAATCACAATTGTATTATTTGTGAAAATTCTTCCTGAAATACCACTTTACAAATAAAACAATATTATTGAATCATAATATGTAAATATAAAGAGTTTGATATGTTCACCATTTCCAAATGAAATACTTATGTCCTGCAGGCTTATACTATAACCATGCTATAACATTGAAGAGAAACCCCGTTTCTTCCAATTCATCAATGTTGGGGTCTTTGGGAAGGGATTAAGACCCGATTTTGCACCACGCGTGCATGAAATCTAATAGATCGAATCATTACATTGGATCAAACTTTAATCTAGTTACCGAAATCCCTGAAATACATAACTATAATACAAGAAACAGCCATTTAAACTTTTGCTTACCAGAAAGGGGAGGTAGTATTGGTAACTCATTTTATTACAATGCTATAAAACATTGGAATTCACTTTTGCATTTTAAGAGGAAATTGAAAGAATATTGTTCACATGATAATCAAAGAGAATATGCAAATGATGCTGTACGGTTGATTTAGCCTGAATACTGACCTGCCGGTTCTTTTCTCCTTCGTATATATTCTCCTCTTCGTGTTGTTATTGTTGTCGCCGTTTTTGCTGTTTGTTCTCCATATTATTTTCCTTGCTCATCCTTTTCTTCCGTCTCCTCCCCTTTCTTCTTCTATCCCTCCTCCTCCTTCTTCTTTTCTTCTTCTTTGTTATATTCTTGAATATATTATCTATAGTAATTGGTAATATTCTTGTATATATGGCCCCCACACTTTTCGAGGAGGGAGGGGGTGGCCTGTACAAACATCCCCCCACATTTTACGAAAGAAATTAATGAAAAAAATCACAATTGTTTTATTAGTGAAAATTCTTCCTGAAATACCGCTTTATAATAAACCAATATTATTGAATCATGATATGTAAATAAAGAGCTTGATGTTCACCATTTCCAAATGAAATACTTGTGTCCTTACTATAACAATGAAGAGAAACCCCCGTTTCTTCCAATTCATCAATGTTGGGGTCTTTGGGAAGGGATTAAGACCCGATTTTGCACCACGTGCATGAAATCTAGATCGAATCATAGCCGTGCTATGTGGATTGGGTTCTGGGCGAAGGCGGCACCATGATTTTTAGCCTGGGGGGGGGGGGAGGTAAAAGAACATTTGGGCGGGAGGGGGCGGGGCAACTCCCAAATATTTTGCCTATTTCTAAAATCGAGTGAGAAGTGCGAGCTAATTTTTTTTAATGTAGACCCTACAAACTTGGAAATGGACCTGTTAAGGACCAGCTGTTTGCACTAGGGTCATGATTATGATATCTCACCTAATAAATAATGCGAGCGCGAATCGCGAGATGAACATTTTTGATTTCCTGAGATGAAAACTGGACGTTCATAAGCATTTTTTTGTAATCATTAAATGGATGGCTATCTGATTAAACAACCGATGCGATATTAAGACGTTCTAACCACTTTTTGTAATCATTAATTTGATGGTTATTTAATTAAAAAAATAATTGATGCGAGCGCGAAGCGAGAGCTAATTTTTTTTAATGTAAATTATGAATATGTAGGATGTGTATCTCGCTAAAACGAATAATGAAATCTCGAATCACGAGAAGCATATTGACTTGAACATTTGATTTTTAAGCCCCATGTAAACAGACAGTTTCAGTCAACAGTTATTTTTAATTTTATATAATGACCTGAAAAATTCATGTTAGTAACGAAAATTGTTGGGAGCTAACAGTGAATGAACGATTTTTTTCATAATTTAAAGAGCTAAAAATCTGTTTTGGAGCACTTTGCAGCTTAAGTAGGATGCTTATGACAACATTTACTATATTTTTTTTAATTTTAACTTTCAAAATTTCGGGGGTGTAAGAAACTAACTGGGGGTAAATGCCCCTGTGCCTCCTCCCCTAGGTGCTGCCACTGGTCTGGGGAGGAGCCCCCGGAATCTCGTGATATTTTTTTATATTGCAGATGGCCACTGTTTCATCAAATCGCGGGTACATACACAACACATAACCTCAACGCAGTTGCGGATAATAAACGAAATCTGATGCAGCACAACATCGCAAACTCGCCAGCGAGCGAAGCGAGCCAGAAAATTTGGGCATTTAAAATTTAGCCAAAGTAAACATTAAGAGGCTTTTCACGGTAAATCTAGCCAGCGTAAAGCTTTACTTAGGTTAGGTCATGATTATAGGGGAGATATCTAACCCTTGGCTAAGGATTTTTTCGTCCTGATTGCGACCGTTATTGTATAAAATTTAGCAATCTTATAATAGACGCCATCTATCTTTCTTCCTGTTCTTTATATTTTTCAATTATCAGCAGCCAGTTTATGGCCTTTTTTGGGTCTCTTTTCTTCATATTCTGATTTTCATATTTAGATTTCGGCTCCACCTTCATTTCCGTTTCTTTTGCCTCTTTCTTTTACCCGCCATTCTTGCCCTTGAGTCATATATCTCTTGATTTTATATACCTCTCTTGCTTATCATGCTAATATATTAGTATTTCAGGATATTTTGTACTTTGTACTTTCCTTCATTTTCCCGCTTTCCTTCCATTTTCCCTATTGTGTTTTCCCTATCTTTTAATTTTTCCCTTTCTCAGATCACTTTCTTCTCCTTCTTTTTTCTTTCCCTTACCCTTTCTCTCTTTCCCCCAGCTATTTTTTCGTTTTTATTTCCAGAGGGGATGTGTTTACTCATTTCCCCCTCCATCTGTTTATGGTTTATCATTTTGTTATGTATTATACCATGCATTCGCTTTGACTTTTGTACAAAGGTGTCGGCGTTTATAAGGCTTCTCGTTCTTTTGTCGTCCCCATTCCCCAAATACCATAAAATCGTTTGTTATGTAATGTATTTGTCTTTTCTTCTTACCTTAAAGGTGAATGAAACCTCTGGAACAAATAGGCTTGTGTAGAAACAGAAAAATCAAAGAATAAGAATAAAGAAAGTTTGAGAAAAATCGGACAAATAGTGAGAAAGTTATGAGCATTTGAATATTGCAATCACTAATGCTATGGAGATCCTCACATTGGCAATGCGACAAGGATGTGTGATGTCACTGATGAACAACTTTCCCTTTGGTGGACTATAAAATACCCTCAAAATGTCTCTTTTTGCTTTTTCTTATGATGATACAAACTCTTTATCCATGATGTATTATTAAAAAATATGTATTACATGCCCTCATGTAGACAGAACACATGATTTATGGATAGATGTGATAAAAGAGGCAATTCTAGTGAGATATATACTAAAGTAATGGGGAGAGTTGTTCACAAGTGACATCACACATCTTTGTCGCATTGCCAATTTGCTATCTCCATAGCATTAGTGATCGCAATATTCAAATGCTCATAACTTTCTCATTATTTGTCCGATTTTTCTCAAACTTTCGTTGATCTGTTTCTTTGATTTTAACATAAGCTATCTTGTTCCAATGGTTTCATTCTCCTTTTCATGTACTCATGCTTTATGGTGAATGAAATAAATAAACATTCAATAATATTTTACTCATTTACAGGTACAAATCTCGCACAAGAAGTTGGGTCCGGGGAGGAGCGTGGACCATTTAAAACAAAGGGTGGTGATCGGGGGAGGGACACTTTTAAGTACTAAAAAAAACCCAAGAAATACCCCCTTACAAACGTTTTCAATGTAACTTTTTTTATCTTAGAAAGGCCCTTATTATGTGATAACGATTGCCCTTTTGCCTCAATATATGTGCATATTCTCACATCAGATAAGTTACCTTTTATGAAACCGCCCTTTTCATTCCAAATCAGCGACTGTTTTCTTTATTTAGTGTTTAATTCCATTCTGCAATCATTAAATATTGTTCACCTTTATATAACTTTCTAATCCCATAATAAAAATCATTGTCAGCTTTGAAAAGGAGATGTGTTAATGGCTCAACTTGCCCCATCTGTGGGGTAAGTTGAGCCACCTTCTGGGGCAATTTGAGCCCAAAAACTATGTACAAAATGTATGGGGGAAGAACCAGCATAATTATGTCAATTTTTATTCAAAGTCTATTCACTTGCAAAATCTCTACAAATACTAACATCTTTTAAAAGGGAGAGAACGTTCATGTGAATCTGCTACTTTCTGCCTGCATATCGATGGCCTTTTCATGTTTCTTTGTATTTATGTACATTACCATGGCTCAACTTGCCCCATGTTGGCTGGCACGACTTATATTACCCCAGTCCGAACTTAATGCGATAATTTCGCATCAACACATTTCTTATGCATCCATCATGTAAAAGACTATGACAAGAACGAAGATTCATGCCGGGGATTCATGCCTGGGCTAACAATGTTGTTCTTATGTTTTTATTATATTTAAAGACGTGTGTGTGTAAAAAGCACTTATTTATTTTGCACCATTTTTTTTAACCTTTTTGTCTCAAATTTGTGTTTTTCCCTTTAAACAAAATATTTTTTGCTTCAAAGTTGAAAACAATGTGGTGTGGTTATGAGTTTTGCAATGGGTCATCAATACATGACACCACCACAATGTCTGATTCATTCATTGTTGGCCTGGGGCTGATGGCTCAACTTGCCCCTGTGCTCAACTTACCCTGCCTTCCCCTACTAATAACGCATTTTGACCTAATTTGGTAAGTGTTCTTTTGCCCCCGGATCCCACATGTAAGTTTACATGCTTCGGTAATTTCGAGGTGGATAGATAATTTATGCAAACAAATGTTTGTTGTTTTTTAGATAGCATCCGTTTTAAAAGAGGAAGAGTTGTTTTTCCCCTGACCCCCCCCCCCTTTCAACTCCGCTGGACATTGGCTTGAGGTTGAATGACATTAATGTTAGATAAAATTCTTAAAATCGAAAAATATTCTCGACTTACCTAAGACTACGAAATAAGCGTGAATTTGTCCCTACAAGCAGACTAGTATATAACGACAATTTCGAACTTTTCCAGAAGAGCTAATAAGTTACCGCTATATTGGTTCAATTTTTCTCAATATGACTGAGCCCCCAAAGACCCCAAAAGATCTCTTGAAATGTTTATACGGTTACCATGACAAGAGTGTGCAATGTCTATTATTGTCTATCCTAGGCGATATGGATATCTTTATGGCTATTGTTGCAACAAACAAGAACTTGTATTCAGCTGTCATGGCTGTTTTATGCGTACTTCGAGAAGCCATTGTGAATGACGTATAAGGTATTCCCCCTCTTTCCCCCGGACCATGGGATATGTATAATGTGAAACATAGCATAAGGCAGGGTAAGTTGTGATATTTTTTGCTTTTTGCATGTTAGAATTGATATGATTAATAATCTTGTAGAAACAAGTACCTTGCCTTAAAAAACAATTCTTCTGAAATATTTCTCACCTATTAAAACTTTCTAACCCCATAATGAAAGTCTATTTTGAAAGTCACCTTTGCAAAAAAAAAGAGATGTCAACTTGCCCCATCTGTGGGGTAAGTTGAGCCACAAAAACTAGGTTAAAAAATGAATGGGGGAAGAACCAGTATGTCAATCTTTTTATTTAAAGTCTTTTCGCTTGCAAAATCTCTACAAATACTAATATCCTCTAAGAACTGTCATGTGAATTTGCTACTTTCTGCCTGCACATCGATTGCCTTTTCAGGTTTCTTTATATATATATATAAACCCCTCAAAAAAAGTTCCGCAACTCAAGTTTGAGTGCTAATAAATTTCTTAGTGTGCCATCATCATATGTAAAGGTGGTATCATTGGAAAGTATGATTATTCCTCTTTACGATCATGTGTCATTTGTAATGCTAGTGTTATCATGAAATACACAGACATGATAAATATGCAGCAATGTAAAAAATGAAATGTTGCAAAATTCGTTGCCATGTCATGTTTGAGTTCTGCAACTCAAACTGCAAGTTTGAGTGCTAATAAATTTCTTAATGTGCCATCATCATGTGTAAAAGTGATATCTTTAGAAAGCATGATTATTCTTCTTTACAATCATGTGTCATTTGTAATGCTAGTGTTATCATGAAATACACAGACATGATAATACGCAGCAATGTTAGACATGAAATGTTGCAAAATGCGTCGTTTGCAATAGCGAATTTCCAATTGTTTCGATGATGGACCGAGTGCATTCACTGTCACCTGCATGGTGGAAATTCTATAGAAATGGAGACTCTTGTTAGAAATCAATGCATTTTGCAACATTTCACTTCTGACTTTTCTCGATGTTCAGGGTGATTGCATATTCCATGATTACATAATCACAGCAAATGGCATGTCATTGTAAAGAAGAATAATTTAGCTTTCCAATGATACCAGTTTCATCTTTTATACTTCATTAACCAAAAAGATATCATCCCCCAAAACTGAGTTGCAAAACTTTTTTTGAGGGGTTTATATATATAGTGCGTCCTATATATATATATATATATATATATATATATATATATATATATATATATATATATATACATTAACATAAGAATTACCATGGATCAACCTGCCCAATGTTGGCTGGCACGAATTACCCCAGTCCGAACTTAATGCGATAATTTCGCATCCACACATTTCTTATGCATCTATCATGTAAAAGACTATGACAAGAATGAAGATCCATACCTGGGCTAACAATGTTTTTCTTATGTATTTATCAAATTTAAAGATGTGTAAAAAGCACTTATTTATTTTCGCATTTTTTTTACTTATTTGGCTGTAATTTGTCATTTTCCCTCTAAATAAGTATTTATTGTTTCAAAGTTGAAAACAATGTGGTGGGGAAAAAGGTTATGTAATGGCTCATCAATACATGACACCACCACAACGTCCGATTCATTCATTATTGGCCCGGGGGTCACTAGCGTACCTACGGGGGGGGGTCAGGGGGGCAGTCTGCCCCCCCCCCCCTGACGAGCCACAACCCATGCAAAGGACGTATCCCTGCCCCCTGACGAGCTTGAAAGACCTCTTTGCCCCCCCCCCCCCCTGACGAGCTTGAATACCTTTTTTTTTTGCTTGTCAATTTTTTTGGCGGACGTTTTTGCTCCCCCTGTGGAAAATCCTAGATACGCCACTGCTGGGGATGGTGGCTCTACTTGCCCCTATGCTCAACTTACCCCGCCTTCCGCTACTGTTTTGTGAAATAAAGCAAAAACGTTAAAATGTCAGAACATGTTTCGTTACATTCGATTTTGATGAAATTCCAATGAGCTTGTTTGATTTGTCTCTTTTTATCAATATTTTGTTGCGGGAGCTTGCCCTCTTGCATAATAATTGCAGAATATTTCTTAAAAGAAAAGTATGTACTTTTACATTCTTTTTGTAGGTCTTTATGGTGTATGTTTAGCACGTATGCCAACATATTTTAATTTTCTTGTTCCTATTCATTTTTAACGATATGAATCAAGGCTTTATGTACTGTGATCGCCCATATGCAAGAATACTTCGTCGTCTATATATTTTATTTTTGTGTTTAATGGTGTCAAATTAATGTTGCTTGGCATAAAAAACTATCGTTCCACCGATTAAGATTTTCAGAGAGAGAACATATTGAATAAAACGTTTATATATAATCAATTTCAGAGTGAAATGCCATGATCTTTCATTGTAAAAAAGGATATATAGAAATGCGCTTATTTTTTGTCGACCCCCCCCCCCCTGCAAATAAAAAGGATAAAGGGGATGTCAGCCGCATTTTCATCATATTTTCTGCAAATTATCTTCTTTACATTGATATACATTATATATATTCAAATCATCTTAGATAAATCAATTTAGTATTGGGAGGCTCTGTCAAACTTACATCATGGTATAAAGATAATGACATAACACAGGTCTTTACAACAAAAATTGATTTTAATAAAAAGAGAGAAATGCAACAAGCGTAACATTGAAAATGTCATTAAAATCGGATGTAAAATAAGAAAGTTATGACATTTTAAAGTTTTGCTTAATTTCACAAATTATGTGCACATTCTGGTCGGTATGCAAAGAGGGGGGCTGATGACATCATCGAATTACTTATTCTTTTGTATTTAATTATACTATGAAATATGAAATATGTTTATTTTCTCCTAATTGTCATGTGAAACACAATTTTTGAATTATTATTGTTTTAACATTTTTTTTAGTCAAGTTGATCATTTTTGTCAAATCTGTAAAAATTTAAGTTTTTGTATAATAATTTTTGATGAAATTTTCACCATTTGATTTTTGTTGACTGATTGAAATCAACATTTTCCTTGGGTGGATTTGACCTTTAAACGAAACGGGAGTTAATCTCAACCAGCCACTTACCGAAGCCGAACCAATATTTTAAACAGCTGAAAATGTTATACTACATTGAACTATAGAGAGTAGATGTTTAAACAGTTTAAACAAGTATATAAAATCTTTAACAACAAAATTTGATTTAAGTATGATTGTTTAAACTATCAACAACTACTGATGGTAGGGTAAAGTAAACTAGTCGATTTGACATTTTCCGAACCTAGAAATGTTCTTTCCGATGAAGTTTTTTTCTTGATTCGTGTTCCTATGGGGTCCTAGAACAAATTCAGCTTGGTTGCCAAAAGTTGCCGTTTGGGCAATTTTGCTAATTTGCATAAATCCAAAATGGCCGCCAGATGTCATCTTGAAAACCTAACTTTTGAACCCCTGTCCACAAAATGATGAGTAATAACTCGTTTTAGGGGTTTAGAGATGTGTAGAACCGATTTATGTAATCATTTTTGCAATATAAGGTCATCTTCAAGTCAAATCCAAGATGGCCGCCAGATGCCATCTTGAAAAATTGACTTTTGTTCCCCTTGCCCCAAAATGACCAGTAATACCTCTATTTAGGGGTTTTGGGGGGTGTAGAATCCATTTCTGCTTTCTATTTTGCAATATAATGTCATCTTCAGGTCAAATCCAAGATGGCCGCCATCTTGAAATATCAATTGTTGAACCCTTTGCCCCAAAACATGAATAATAACTCTATTCATGAGTCATTTGGTATGTTGATTCAATTCATGCAGTTATTTTGCACAAAGGATAATCTTCAGATCAAATCCAAGATGGCCGCCGACCGCCATCTTGAAAAATTACTGTCCGAGGCTTATACGTGTTAGAACTAATGTAAAGGGATTTCAGTAAGAATACTGAATCTTTTTTTTAATAATTCTCAAGTTCAAGGTCAAGGTGAAGTTACATCATAGATGTCAGATTTCAACATTTATTGCTCAACTTAGAATGAATCCTCTTTAGGTTTGGGCTATGGTCCATTTCGAGTGTATTTTTTTAAGGTCCATCCATACTAGTCTCTAGAGCAAATTTTTACAGATGAAGGAGGATGGCGCTGAGACACGTTTATATAGAGATGCTATCCTAGCCTTCCTCCTAGGCCTTTGGTCTGCCAATTTAGCATTCCGTTTATTTTCTGACGTCTTTACCCCTGTACTTAGTAGCTCTCCATAGAATGGCGACTATCATCTACACCTTCATAAGTGTTAGTGTCTATGCCGGCAAGTTTTATGTCACGTTTGCAGGGGTCTTTATAACGGAGGTGTGATCTACCGATGGGGTGAGACCAATCACACAGCTCACCTTACCTTGGCGAATCCCTTCTTGGATTCGCCAAGGTTTCATGCGGCAAACATGCCCCAACCACCTGAGGTGCCTTTGACTAAGGAGCGAGAATAAGCTTTTCAGCAGGTACGCTGAAGGGCCTCTGTATCTTTCACTTTGTCCTGCCATTTAACGTGCATGATACGTCCGAGGCAGCTGACATGGAAGGTGTTTAGCCACTTTTCTTGGTCGGCGTAAGTTTTCCAGGACTTACTTCCGTGCAGGAGCTTGGCCATGACTGTGACAGATTTTACAATCCTGATGCTTATATGCTGGTCCTCTGAAAGGGGGCAAGAGACATATAGTCGGTCCAAGGTAGGTGAGGAGTCCACCACAACCAGACAAGTGTGTGCTGTTGATATACACATCTGGAGGACAGTCGGTGTCTTGAGTCTATCAGGATTTCTGACTGTCTCACAGGCTGATGGATGATCCAAACCCTTTACATGCACAGGACAGGCAGCTGTTATGTATATTCCTCTTGAGAGGCAGGGGCGACATCGTTTCTGTAAAACATTTCACGAATGAGAACAATCCTGACCGTGGAACAGTCTTGGGGGAGCCTATCTTCTGCAGGAGGCTAAAGAGTGCACTCCTGCTGACCAAGTCAATGGCTCTTGTCAGGAGGAAAATTCCAATAATAATAATAAAGGAAGTTAATAAGTTAACTAATTTTTTT
>NC_054740.1:62796355-62823855 GCF_018143015.1 Lytechinus variegatus
AACACCTTAAGCAGAAACGGAAAGGAACAAAGTGATTTAGGGGAAAATCCTGCTTCTCGTTTCTTAAATCTCGATTTTTATCAATTTTTCACATTAGTGACGTTGCTGCGCCTATACTGCTCCTTATATCGAAATTGGAATTTGTATTTGCTCGCTGTGTATATATGCATAAAAACCATGGATACGCATTTTCCGAAATTTCTTCGTGAGATTCATCATTGTGTCTTACAACTAGCAGTTTTTCTTCTCCTTACAAGGATTCCATCCATAGAGGGACAATGTGGAGAAGGTAAGACGATTATTATTTTATTTTCTTTGATTGATTGTTCGAAATAGTTGATTGCTAATTCAATTCATAGTCACTTCCTGATGATTGACCGATTTTTTTTACTGGATGGTGACTCTTTGTAATCTAAGCGTTCTCAAAATGGGCCAAGTATATAGGCCTACCTGAGTTTACCTTCCCATTTTGCACGCCTGACTTTGTGGAATAGCCTTCCTGAAGACATACAAAAATGTACCTATGTCGAAGCTGTCCAAAATCTTCTAAAAACTTTTTTATTTACTCTTAGCTCCTTATGCGCCTTGAGCTGCAAAACTTGGAAAATCAAAGTGGTAATTTAAATGAAATTACACAGGTTTTGTTTGAATGTTTGAAGTAATGTTAACCAAATGTTGTCAGTAACATGTGCATGGTGGCTCATACATAGCTTAGATAGCTATATATTGTTGAATACATTGCTGTTCAGTTTATCAAGATCTATTATTTTGATAATAAATAAAAAATCTGTATGATCTAATAGCTAAATCTACGAATTTATTATGACATTCTGGTAATCTTTAATAAAAAAAAGTGTAGTTATAGAGATAATTGTGATTCTATTGATTATTACCGTCAGTTCATGAATCCCGAATAAAAAAATCATAGTCGATACTGGACAACCTATCAATTTCGCCACCAGAACATTAATTCTACCATAATTACAAGACTCTTATCCTTTAGTCTGGTAGGGTCCATGCTCCAACCCTTAGATTTTTCTAGAAAGTATTCTAGTATGTTAGGTATTCAAATAAGTATGCATTAGGCCTATATATCAGTTAATGTAAAGCTTTTGACATAGACCATGTAGACATATATGCTGCAGCAGCCACATTTCCCCTACGGCCGCTGTACGGCGAGTACAAAGCAACCGTTTAATTCATTTTGTTATTCAAACCACCTAAACATGAAGCTGGAACAAAAAACGTTCAAAGAGCCGTTTTCGACTCGCAATACGGTCAAATGTGACTGATGTATTATGATCGTGAAAGCATTTTCATAACCAAATAAGTATCGTTTTTGTCTACTCTATTCGAGGACTTATTTTTCAAAAGGTTATTACATGACATGGGTCCCATTTCATTTATAAGACATGTTTAAGAAATGAACAATTTCTATTACAAATTTGCCACCAGCTGCAAATCAAATCGAATTATTTCAGTAGTTTTAAAACCATGAGCGGAAATCCCAGGGGTACAGGGGGGGGGGGGCACAATATCAAATGTACCCCCTACTATTTTTGGTCTTTCATGATAGTAAAAAATACATCATCCAAAATCAAAATAAAACATGTATTTTAGGACGAGATGACCTTACTTTTTGGATGATAACCTTTTTTTTTGCTTGTAAAATATATTTTTTGTCGAAATTACCTAAAATTTGGTGTGAAACCCCCCTTTTTTTTGCTTGACAAATTTTCCAGCCCCTTGCCCCCCTACCTTTTGGGAGAGATTTCCTCCCTGTTTAAAACATGCAAGTTTTATCGTAACATGTTTTCAGTCCCAGAGGCGTTGTGAACGCGATGAAATATCCAGTGGTCACGACTTAAATGCTAAGTTAATGGATTAAAAAAAGATGTATAGCTCCTTGTAAGGTTGAAATCGATCTCTTGATTGATAACACTCGACCAGTCTTTCAAAGATTTGAGATTGATTCGAGATCGAACCCAAATTAAGATGGGTACTTATAGGATGCAACAAATTCAAATTGAATTTGATTAGATTCAATCGCACCCTTTGTGAAAATATGCTCGAGATATGAGATTTTAGACCATCCATACAGCTGTACAGTCGTTCCTCTTGCTTATGATACGTAGTGTTCGACATCATGTAAAGATGACCAAGAAGACTGTCATTCCCGTAATGGTGATCATTAGTCTATGTACGATTCCTAATTTGTATTCCATTTTAATAGTGATAAACCATTCATTTCAATCATTGATATTAGGCATGTGAAAGTAGGTTAT
Organism: Lytechinus variegatus; assembly: GCF_018143015.1. Lineage (NCBI taxonomy): Eukaryota > Metazoa > Echinodermata > Echinoidea > Temnopleuroida > Toxopneustidae > Lytechinus > Lytechinus variegatus. Next base: position 62,798,641 of record NC_054740.1, read on the forward strand.
AGTAAGCGCAGTCTTATATAGGCTTTCTTACAAAGCATAATTCCGAAGAAAACGTCAAGGTTTCATTAGTAGGCTATATAATTTACATTTCTGATCAATGTTTTTGTCGAAATTTCCCAAAATGTCTAATGGTTCTTGACTGTTGGTAAGTAGCTATCAACTCATCATTATACTACAAATTGACATTTCATTTAAGCATGCCTAAAACTTAATTTAGACCCCCTTTGTGAGCGATAACCTTCATTTCCTATCGTCATGGTTACAGCATGTTTGTGCCAAGTTGTCCAGTAAAAGATTGGTTTGGCGTCGGTGGAATTCACAATGTCCAAACGAGAGGGATTCAAATCACGAATAGAAAATATAAAGATGAAATGAAACAGATCAAGTTGAATAGTAAAAAAAAACCAAGATGACTTGAGATATAGGTCTATAGCTTTTCCCATCGGGGAAGGGGGGGGGAATCCATTTCACAATCGGGGAAAACCTGATGTCCATGAATTCCGTTCAAGGTCTATTGCCAGGGTCACACCGACGAGACTGCAGCATAAATACAAAATAATTATAATAATGACAATAAAGGGTATATAGCGCACGTATCCACCTTCTTAGGTGCTCAAGGCGCTCCTCTAATTTATTTGGATATTTGTTTATTTTATATATTTATTTATTTATCTATTCATTTATTAATTTATGCGTGTCATGACAATGTACATAGTGTGACCATCACAAAAGTAAATACCTTACTTTTTACCAGTGTTGTAGTCAAGGCATAAACCTCCAAGGCCAAGGCATGGAAACCCAAGGCCAAGGCCAAGGCCTGAAAACCTCAAGGCCAAGGCATTTCAAACTTTCGATAGTATAATAGGTGAGAGCGAGCGAACTGAGCGAGCAAAAAATTTTGACCTTTATACACGAAAAACAAAGATAATTTGATGGCAGATTTAGACATTATATTAAGATAATAATATAGTTACCTTTGTACATATAATTATTATTACATTTATTATAATTTATTATTTTTAATGCAATTTACATTGCAATAATCATTATTACCACGGTCATCCTGATCCTGGTATGACCATTCTCAACTTATTTCTTTCTCCACTCCCTAGGACAGGGGCGGCAGAATGTATTATTATTATTTTCTTTTTTTGGGGGGGGGGTGAAAGCCAAAAAGGGCACTTACATGTCAAAATTGGCATTTGGTGCAAACAGATATTTTCTAAATGAGATTATCAACCATGTGAAGTAGTTGTGTATTTTGTAGAAATTAAGTTGACTAAAGCCTTTTTTGTGATTTCTCATTGATAAGATAGATATTTTGAGTTAGTGGTTTAAAAAAATTCAATTCTGAAGTTGAAAGACTCGATGTTTGGTCAATTACAGTGCTAATCACTTTTAATAGGGCATCCTTGCGAGATGTAAGCAGGAACAGATTAAGTACCTTACATGTACCTAACAATAATTGATGCAAGTGCAGAACGCGAACCAAAAATTAAAAAAAAAATTTAAACATTTCTGTAACCATGAACAGGATTAATATTGTACTAAACAATAAATGATGCAAGCGCGATCCAAAATTTGGCGATTTTCGAACCTAAAATGTATAATAATTTACTATAAAAAAGGGTATTTCATTTTAAAAGGGCATATTTCATTTGGGAATAAAGAGCACTTTCGATTTTGGGAAAAGAGGCATTTTTTCCCACAAGGATTTTTTTCGGGGGGGGGGCAAGAAGTTGAAATTTTCAAATGCTGACCTGAAAATGAGTCATTTATAGGACTCGTGTCCTGAAAAAGAGAGAGAAGTTCCACCACCAAGAATAAACTTAGAAAAGGAAAAAGGAAAGATAAAGGAGTAAGTGTGATATTATTTTCTTAACATATTGTCACAATCTATCACAAAATTAGCTTTTCTTATAGTAAGAGGGGGAAAAAACTTTGCTCACTCGCTCACTTCAATTGCTTTCAAATTTTTTGGCAGAAATTTTGCTCTGCCATACTTGGCCCCTCAAAAGTTTTGGTTCATCATGCCATTGACATAGCCCATTTGGATATGACAAAATTGAAGATTGTGTTCAAGTTTACCAAATCTTTTCAGAATATCATTAAGACTTAAAAAAATTCTTCTTGGCCAAAAAAAAATTAATAGCCTACAAGGAAAATCCTTGTTATCATTCTTTATGAAAATTGTCAAAATTAGCTGTCAGATCTGTCAGAATTATTCCTGTCATCAAATCACTCTAATCTTTATCTCAATGATTATTACTATCATTATCATCATTAGTCATTATTACAACACGTTACCAATAAACAATGTTATTTTTCATCATACCGTTTTCTTTGTCACATACATAAATATGATTATGATAATTCTTGATGATGGCGATAATCACAATTCACGTACACTAACTACTGCTGACTGCATGGAAGTAGTGCCATTGAATATACAGAACAATTACTAATAAAATAATAAAATTTATAATTACTTATATAAAAATAAATGAAAGTACAAAAAATGCCTTGAAAAAGCCTTGAAAATGCCTCGAAAATGCCTTGAAATTTCAAGGCTCAAGACCAAGGCCAAGGCCCTCTCAAGGCCAAGGCTTTGAAAAAGTAGGCATTAAGGCGCCTTAAGGTCAAGGCCGAGCATCAAGGCACTACAACATTGCTTTTTACATAAAAAGATATTACCCCGGCTAGCACTATATCGGCAAGAAAGAGGGAGAAACCACGAAAACCACACAATTCGAGGTTCTTTCGAACTGGGGGGGGGATAGTAATTTTCATGGTTTTCTAAATTGGTAATGCTCTGGAACTTAATTTACGCTGAAAATGGGGGGTCTCGACCGCGACACATACGTATTATAATTTATACCATGGACCTATTACGATTACGATTACTAATCGTAATGTTTATACTTAGTAGACAAGGTTGGATGTCATAATTATAAGATGCGGTTTTTAAAACGATGTATGTTATTGATGTACGTTTTTATTCCGTTTGATCCATACAGATACTGACGGGCCATTCTTAACGTGCGTAGAAAGTATCACGTTAACCGCTTCCGTGCCAAACACTTTCTTTGGTGTAAGCATGGCTGCGGGTCACTACATGGCCGTGGATGCAAACCCACCAATTACTCAACCCGAATATGATCCGCCTGTCGGATCACCTTCAGGATCTGGAACCATCTTTCCAAGTGGCGCTACTCCACTTACCGTGACCGTTGAAGATGATTGTGGAAACCCTTCCTCATGTGTTATTGACATCATCAATCCACGTAAGAATTCATCTCTCTTACTCTCGTTCTTGATCTGCGTCTTCGTCTTCTTCCCTTCTTCTCCGTCTTCGTCTTCTCCTTCTCCTCTGACTTCTCCTCCTTCTTTTTTCCTCCTCCTCTGACTTCTTCTTCTTTTCCTCCTTCTTTTTTTTCCTCCTCCTCTGACTTCTTCTTCTGATACTAATAAACAGATAAATTGCCATAATTCTGATGGATTGTTTAATTAATAATGGCATGAATAATATCATAAAGCTAATAATCCACGTTACTCCTTTAAAGGGATGGTCCGGGCTGAAAATATTTATATCCTAATACACTGCGGCAAAATGCTGAAAATATTTCATCAAAATCGGATAACGAATAATAAAGTTATTGAAGTTTAAAGTTTAGCAATATTTTGTGAAAACAGTCGTCATGAATATTCATTAGGTTGGCTGATGATGTCACGTCTCCACTTTCCGTTTTCTTATGTTATTACATAAAATCCTACTTTTTTCATTATTTCATTCTTTTGTGAATAATATGTCTCCCTTATAATAAAATAAGTTGCAGCAATAAATATCTGATCCCTAAATAAGTTGTCAATCCAATTTTTCTAGTGCTTGGAGGAAAAAATGAATAATCCTAATTTCAAATAATAAAATACAAAAGAACCACTGGAGATGTGACATCATCAGCCCACTTAATGAATATTCATGACGATTGTTTTCATAAAATATTGCTGAACTTTAAAATTCAATGACTTTATTTGTTATCCGATTTTGATGAAATTTTCGGCATTTTGCTCAGTGAATTCTACTCTATTTATTAAGCTATACATACTTTCAGCCCAGACCATCCCTTTAAAGCCCTAAAAAAATCAAAGTAGTATGCAGGAGGGGGGGGGGGTGAGTCACTCGATTTCTACATACACTGCAAAAACTCCGGTGTTGATTTAGCATTAGCCCAAAATCTATATATGTCCACAGCAGAGAAGTGTTAAACAACATCGGTTTTGCTATTAGTCTAACACCAGATATACAACACAAATTAGTATTAAAACAGCATCGGTTTGATTCCAAACTGGTGTTGCTTCAATACTTCTCTGGTGTGGACAGTTATAGATTCCGAGCTGGTGTTAAATCAACACCGGAGATTTTGCAGTGTAGCCTGCTGTCAAGCACATGCCTCAGAAATAAACCATAAATGACATAATCTGCAAAACAAAATTTGCAACCATAATTGGCGTGTATAGTGCATGAGAAGAACCCTTTAATTGCGCGAACACGATCCATTCTCTCAGTCTGATTTCTAATTAGCGTTAACTGGAAAATAACTAATATAATTTGATATCTCAGTCAATGTATAAGGTATGTTAAGCCATTCACATCCAGAGAAAGGCTCTAACAAACTTGTTAATTCATAAATAAGTTTACACTTTGAAAAAATCCTGTAAAATTATACATTTGTAATATCCTGAAGATTTTTCCACATTTTAACATTGGTACAGATCCATTTAAGCAAATGACGATATAACTATCGAAAAATATTTCCGCTTGAGTGAGCACCACTTTTGAAAAGTTCGTAAAAAATGATTTGCGCAGAACTTTGAAGATATCTTTGACCTCTTTTAACTTGTCGTTTCCTTGCCCAATACACTCCGAAGAGTGCATTGCGCCCCGCCCCACTCCCCCACACACCAAGGCCATCAAGACGATATTTGATTTACACTGAGCTGTGATTTACATAAAATGAATTAGGCTTGATTTTCATTTTGTTAATCATTGTCAAGCTTGGGAAAAGTGTGGAGAAACAAGTATTAAATGAAAAATTAAATGTCAACCCACTTTAAATAATAAAAACTTGGTGAAAAAGTGCTGGAGATGTCTGATGTAAACTTTTGTTCCGATTCAGTTATGTCATCAGATCCAGCTGGCACAAAAAGGGTAAAAGTTGTGCTTACTAAGTGTTGAAATTTCAATTTGGGTGGCAAATTTGTTTAAAAAAGCTTGAATGTATCTGTTTTATCTTAATTGACTAAAAGTGCAAGGGAAATGTAGGAAAAATGTATCGCAGGGTAAGTTTGATTTCGCCCTTTCCCCTTGACACTGCGTGAAAACAAGCATTTCTGCGCAAACAGATTTCTGCGAGCTTTACAAAAATGGACAGTGCTCAGTCAAGTGTAAAATTCTGTCAAAACTTTTACTTTCATTGGATAGATGAGACCCAAACCCAAGATTATATGTGAAAAAATTACCCACATGTTGTCTATTTTTTAATTCCCAGAGCTTTTTCAAAGTGTAAACTTTTTTTTGATACGCATGCACTGTAGAGCCCAATAGAGGTGATTTTGTACACTATTGCTAAGAAAGCAGAATGCTTGTAAGCAACAAGAGTACCAGAGGAGCGAAGGTTTAAAGTCTCATTAACAGGGAACTTGCGTGAGATTTAGGTCACATGATTAAGGCCAAATGTCATTAAGGATCCATGAACTTTGACCATACTATGTTGTGGTACCAACAATGAAATCCTATTAAACTCAGGTAATTTTTTTTAACTGTTATCATAAAATCGTGTCCTAACTTTGAAAGAAAATTTATCTATAAACTTCGACATAAAGGCTATAAAGTCTCACTAATCATTTTACATGAGTTTCAGGTCACACGATCGATTTTAAAGATAATTTAGTATCAATGATCTTAGCATTTTATCATCATATGAATGGGGTTTTTTGGTGACTGATTATTCATCCTGCTTGTTTTCCAAGTCAGCAATTGAATTGCTTAATACAGGTGAGACTGCCAGAAACGTTTCACTTGTATAGAAATGTGGTTTTCTATTAGAGACAAGAATAATGATGTATTTGTCTTTCTAATTCATTTATCAACATAAATTATACTGTTAAAATTAAAAATTATCTTTTGGGGCTACATGGTTTGAATAATCAAGTGGATATTCTCCAGATTATCAACACGAATTAAGTACTTAGATACCCACTTCTTTCTGGAGAGATATACTATTACTAAGAGATTTTTAATCATTTTATTGCAAAAATTTGTTCTAGAGCCTTGAAGCTAAACCTTGCCGAATTCAATTCTCGTCATTCTTTCACTTTCCAACAGTCACTGAGTTACCTGTCAGTAACTGCCCAGATTTCAGTGAAACAAGTAACACCGATCCCGACTCATCTACGTTTTCGTTTACACCCCCTACGTACGGTCCGACTGACGTCAGAACTGATGGTGTAACCTATTTTTATCATGGGCCCGGCAACCCTGCTCTCCCTACTGTTCAGTTTTCGACCATCCCGGCGTTGCCAGGACCACCATTCTCACTTCCGGTCGGAGCAAACACCATCGTCACGACCATCAGTGACACAGATCTGTCCTTCTCTTGTCAGTCTACCGTAACTGTTCTAGGTAAGTGAATTCTGGGCCCCGTCTTACAAAGAGTTACGATTGATCCAATCAATCGCAACTATATGGACATCCATCAGTGTCATAATTTTTTCTACCGGAAATGTGCAAAATGTCCTTTGTAAACATAGGAGTACTCACCCAACTGTCAAGAAATCAATGAATTTATGGATATACATTCATACCTAGATTTTTGGGGGCCAAACATGCAATTTCTATGTTGACTTTGCTGGCTTTCCATAGTTGCGATTGATCAGATCAATCGCAACTCTTTGTAAGACGGGTCCCTGATGTGAGTTGTACACTGCATATACAGTCACACCAACGAAACTGACCCAAAACCAACTGATATGGTATCATTGAAAATAACGTAATAGTTTTGATCCGTCTGAAGCAGGTCTAAAACATGTGCCTGAGGTATGACTGTATGTTTTAGTAACATTTGTTTGGCTTGTGTTTGCAATGCAGTTATAATGGTGGATTATGAGCGATTAAACAAATTGTTCCTGCCGCAGAAACTCCTATCTCATTCAGTTACAACGTCTTCAAAATCTAGATTTAAACGACCCTATACATGGACAAACACTTGGTAATTTTTGGGGGGAATATGCCAACATTGGAACAAAATTCTTTATCATCCGGTTTAGGTATTTCTTCGGCATGTTCAGAAAGTGATTACGATGGAAATGATCTACACGATGTCACTCCACCACGCTCCAGAATTCCGAGTTTTTACCATTTTACCCATTGTCCCAGCTAGGTACTATATACAGGAGTTGACACCCACTACCTTTATAATGTGCATGCGGTGTTGTGATTTACTTTGGCTTCCATAACCATGGCGCCTCTTACACTGTCTTATATGTATACCCATTGTCCCAAATAAGCTTGCTGTAATAGGTCCATATTGAGAGACGTTGCTAAACATCGATGATTGCTCGTAATGTACTTTCCTTACAAATCGAAATTAATTCAATACCGGATGTGAAGTATATATACGAAAATAGCAATAAACATAGTGGAAGCAGAAGGACTAATGCATTTAGACCATGTAGACGGCGACGCACAATGTTATCTGCGCACTTAATTTGCGCTTTCCATATTTTGTTTGTCTACTTATCTTTATTACATACATGATTTTGTCTTAAAGACTGAATAATTTTGTCGTCTGGATGGGAGGGGGCTTTGACCTTGAAAAAAAATTCAGTATAAATATAACACTTCAAATGGCAAAAACACGAAAAACATTAATTCAAAAGAAATGTATTTCTCAGGATCTATTTTGTTTTTCCGAGGTTTGAACATGAACCTATTACGGAATAGGTCCATGGTTTGAACAAGGGCGATCTCCATAGAGCTTGACTCTTATTTCTATATATATTTTCGGAGAAGTGCAATAGAATGATAGTCGGAGAATGCAACAAAGACTCTTGATCAAACCGGAGATTCCAAAACCCAGGGTTGGCTGTAGTGAATCCCTCGGGCAAGATAAAAACTTGACCTCTAACGTTGGGGCCGTTTCCAGGACAGATCCAGCTTTCGCCAATGGAGGAGAGGGCGAAAAAAATTTTCCCATAGTTTTGTTTGTTATTTGAAGGGGGTAGTCCTATCAGTCGCTCGAAGTATTTTGGTCTCACTTCTATTTACTCGTGTTATGTATTAAATTTCTGATTACTAGAATTTCTCTTATTGAATCTCAAACCAATATTTTCCCTTACTTCAGTGCCATGTTGGTACAGCCCGGAGGGGCCACTTACATTGACGAGTGGATACCATGCGCGACCAAAAAAAACACGTAAAAAGGATGTCTTTTTCACGATAGGGAACGTTACGTACGTAACGTGACAAGGGTGTCAAAAACACAAAAATAATGAAAAAAGGGTATCTATTTTGCTAGGAAAATTACGTGTTTAGGGTCGAATTTGCGGGGATGATAAAACAAAATTCAAATGTTTTATAAAGAATGTCCTTTTTGCCCCAACACTTCGTGTTTAGAGTCCGATTTGCGCGAGGTGTAGAAGATGGGGTCGTACTAAACCAAATAAGGTAAAGCCGACAACCGAAGGACCCGTAACAATAAAACATTCCTGTGCTTGTTTAGGGGTTCATTTCAGGGAATATTTGCCAAGAGTGTCGTTTTGTTTCCAATACTTGTTAAGGGTATAGGGTTTCACACGCCAATACCTGTTAAGGGGTGCATTTTCAGAATATGGAAATTACGTGTTTAGGGTGCTTTTCGAGACCCCATGGTCGCGCATTGTATCCACTACTGAATGGAAGTGGCCCCCCCCCCCGGGTGGTACAGTTGGAAAAATAAATCCGGATCAAATATATTTATTTCGCAGTATTGTATGGCTGTTCCAATCTTTTCCCAACGTCGCTTACCGATCACAAGAGGTGACAGGATGGTACCCTGTTGCACTCCAATTAAGATAAGAGCTTGAGAAAGCAAATTAACAAGGCAACAATACTAAAAACTGACTAGTTTGCCTATTCAAAGGACATGTAACAACAATAACAACGGCTCCCGTTGTCCAACCAAACAAAATGTTGTTGCCCCCTCTTCCTCAATCATTTTCGAAGTCATTGTTTCATAATCTGTAATAATAAGTTGCTTATTCAAGTTGGTGATGATATTCTTCAATTTCATTGGTCTACCGGAAGGTCGTCATATATTTTGCAAGTGTTATCAATTTTATCTTTTTGTCAGACAATCAGGAACCTGCAGTCACATGCCCGGCTAACTTCACCTCAACGACAGCAACTGTAACATTCACGGCGACTGTGACAGACAATGTTGACCCTTTACCAACATTAACCTATGACCCACTAGGACCAGGAGACACCTTTCCTCCGGGTCAAACGACAGTTACTGTGACAGCCACAGACAGTTCATCAAACCAAGACACATGTTCATTTACTGTTACCGTCGAAGGTGAGTGACCTTAATTCATGTTGCTCTGAAATACCTTATTGGAAGCGAGATTATTAAACTGACAAATCATACACCAGCTGATAAGCCATACTACAAAATACAACAAAGTCAGTTCCATACATTCTTAAAGCTTACCAGCTGAGTTATTCTTTGAAAAATGTTTTAATTTGCAAATATCGAAAATGGATATCATTGTGCTATTCAAAAGTTCCCTGAAATCATGCCGCTGTAATTGCTTGCGCTTGCATAAAGAAAAGTCACAATACTTTGTTGTTCTCCAGTTCACAAATATTTTTAGAATATTTGCAAAGAGAAATGTCTTTTGAATTATTTTAAAACATATTTTTGTGATTTATTTTCTTCTTTTGTTTTAACTCTTGTTTGGCCATAACTGCTATGTCAGGTAAATACTCAATGCAGATATGGGTAAAAAAAACTGCCCCAAATAAGCAGCGAATAATTCTTGGAAGAAATAAGTTCGAGAGCTTGGGTTTCACCGATATAGGCAGGAAATGTTGTTTTCTGTGCGTATTGTCCCTAAAATGTCAAATGTGCAATTGGAAAACAAAATCAATTTTGCTACATGCAAACGCGCGTAATCTCAACTCCGACCACGCGGTAATAATCAATTTGTCCACTAACTTGTCCACTCACCACATGGTCTATCTTCATTTAGTCCAATGCCATCCCATCCATCGACATGTTTAATAACCATTTGGTCCAATAAGCATTTGGTCCAGTCATCACTTCGTCTAATCACCAGTTCGTCTACAACCATTTCGTCTCACAACCAGTTGGTTTTATATTTCTTTAGTTTTCATTCATTTTGCCCAATTAACACTTAGTCTAATTAGCCAAACGGTATATGGATAAATGGCCACTGGACCAACTGAATATTAGACGAAATGGTGAGTGGACGAAATGTCAATTAGACCATGTGGATATTGGACGAACTGACGGTAGACCAAATGATACTAGTAATAGAAGAGTTGGCAATTAGACGAATCGGCATTGGACGAAATGAAAATAAATCGACCACTTATAGGATCACGTCATAATTACATTTCGCGCAATGAAGTCCATTATCGAGAATCACAAATTCGAGTGCTTATAAAGTAAAATCCCTAGCTGGTAAGCACTGAAAATACATGAAGCTTGCGTTGTTTTGTTCTGATTCTTCACAACTTTCCAATAGCATAATGTTTTGGCTTCCGATATGGCCTTTAACGGATACCTTCTAGCAACTTGCAATATCGTATCGTATGAAGTAACAGTATGTGTATCAAGCTGTTACTTAGGGTTGGGTATACCCTTTGACTAATTCACCTAATGACTAGAGCGCCCTCTTCATGGCCGATCCTTGACAGATCATCAAGAATCACATAAGAGAATTGGAGACCAGGATGAACTGTAGTTGACATATGCATGGACATGGACAGCTGGACTACCGATTAAAGTGCTTTGACATACATCTGAAAATCTACACTACAGGACACAATGTTGTCGTAATGATTTCTACTACATTATTATCGCAATGTCCTCAAGAATCCAGAATTTTCAATCTGAGAAGATCCAACATACTTGTCAAGGATATTCTTTTCCATTGATTAAGTGAGCATAACTGCATGGAAAAAAGATTGGGCACTCTTTTCCACATCGAGTACAAGGAGCAAATGAAGACATGAAAGAAGAAGACTGCTTGAACATCCGTTGAATTTGTATAAAGCATGTATGTGTAGGCCTATATATATATGTTTAAGTAAGAAACATACAAGAAATTATGTTGTCGTTTGTTCTTTTCACTTACATGACTTATGATTTTAGATTATAACTGTGTTAACACTTTGTTTCTTGTAAATGGAATATCACATTGTATGAAGACAGGTTTACACGTACATACCATGTATAGTAATTTAACTTGAAGTCTGTAATTTTGTCTCGCCTTAATGTATTATCGTGATTGTGTAATGTTTGTTTGACAATCCCACCTAGTAATAAATTCTTTATAACCTATCAAAGCCAACAATAGCCGTTGTATCGATTATTTCATAAGTCTTGATTGTATTTTGGAATTACATTATGAATAATTAGGTTTATTTTGAAAGTTGAAACTTCGTCAGAAATGTCAAAACCCAACTTGGTGGAAAGTTTAGCTTATTTCTAGTCCTTTGTTTACATAATCTCGCAAATTTAACAAAGTAGTGTATCTACTTTCCTATTGAGAGACGCAGATGTATGTTAATATACTAGCAGTCAACTCGTACATAGTCAAGCGTGACCATAGTGTAATCAAGGTGTGTTCATAGAGTTAAATACGTACTAAATGTGTGTTGCGGTGTCGCACAGTACTAACGCAAAGTTGCCACATCGTGAAACAATTCGCGCTTTACGATCTATCTTCTTCTCGGTGTTATATCGAAACGCGTGATGTGTTCACATAATTAAATTATAGTTAACACATTTGAAAGGGAATCGCAACACTGTGAAACTCATTTATGAAATTATGTTCACACAATGCCCACTCCGTGAGGAGCACAGTGTGTTCATATTATAGTTTTGCGTAATGTCCATGCTATGACGAAGATTGCCGCTATGTGCCATTCGTTCAGAGTATTGTGTTCATATACTTTCGCATTATGTCCGCACTCTGACGAAAATTGCCCCTATGTGCCATTCGTTCAGAGCATTGTGTTCATATACTTCCGCATTATGTCCGCACTCTGACGAAAATTGCCCCTATGTGCCATTCGTTCAGAACATTGTGTTCATATACTTCCGCATTATGTCCGCACTATGACGAAGATTGCCGCTATGTGCCATTCGTTCAGAACATTGTGTTCATATACTTTCGCATTAGGCCGCACTATGACGAAGATTGTCGCTATGTGCCATTCGTTCAGAACATTGTGTTCATACTTTCGCATTATGTCCGCACTATGACGAAGATTGTCGCTATGTGTCATTCGTTCAGAACATTGTGCTCATATAGTTTCGCATTATGTCCGCACTATGACGAAGATTGCCGCTATGTGCCATTCGTTCAGAGCATTGTGTTCATATACTTTCGCATTATGTCCGCACTCTGACGAAAATTGCCCCTATGTGCCATTCGTTCAGAACATTGTGTTCATATACTTCCGCATTATGTCCGCACTATGACGAAGATTGCCGCTATGTGCCATTCGTTCAGAGCATTGTGCTCATATACTTTCGCATTATGTCCGCACTATGACGAAGATTGCCGCTATGTGCCATTCGTTCAGAGCATTGTGTTCATATACTTTCGCATTATGTCCGCACTATGACGAAGATTGCCGCTATGTGCCATTCGTTCAGAGCATTGTGTTCATATACTTCCGCATTATGTCCGCACTATGACGAAGATTGCCGCTATGTGCCATTCGTTCAGAGCATTGTGTTCATATACTTTCGCATTATGTCCGCACTATGACGAAGATTGCCGCTATGTGCCATTCGTTCAGAGCATTGTGTTCATATACTTTCGCATTATGTCCGCACTCTGACGAAAATTGCCCCTATGTGCCATTCGTTCAGAGCATTGTGTTCATATACTTCCGCATTATGTCCGCACTCTGACGAAAATTGCCCCTATGTGCCATTCGTTCAAAACATTGTGTTCATATACTTCCGCATTATGTCCGCACTATGACGAAGATTGCCGCTATGTGCCATTCGTTCAGAACATTGTGTTCATATACTTTCGCATTAGGCCGCACTATGACGAAGATTGTCGCTATGTGCCATTCGTTCAGAACATTGTGTTCATACTTTCGCATTATGTCCGCACTATGACGAAGATTGTCGCTATGTGTCATTCGTTCAGAACATTGTGCTCATATAGTTTCGCATTATGTCCGCACTATGACGAAGATTGTCGCTATGTGCCATTCGTTCAGAGCATTGTGTTCATATACTTCCGCATCATGTCCGCACTATGACGAAGATTGCCACTATGTGCCATTCGTTCAGAACATTGTGTTCATATACTTTCGCATTATGTCCGCACTATGACGAAGATTGTCGCTATGTGCCATTCGTTCAGAACATTGTGTTCATATACTTTCGCATTATGTCCGCACTATGACGAAGATTGCCGCTATGTGCCATTCGATCAGAACATTGTGTTCATATACTTTCGCATTATGTCCGCACTATGACGAAGATTGCCACTATGTGCCATTCGTTCAGAACATTGTGTTCATATACTTTCGCATTATGTCCGCACTCTGACGAAGATTGTCGCTATGTGCCATTCGCTCAGAACATTCTGTTCATATAGTTTCGTGTAATGTCCACGCTACATGTATGACACAGATTACCCGTGTGACATTCATTCTGAGCAGCGTGTGACCTAAACTGCATATTTTTATAAAATGTGCATATCTTTATTTAAAAATATATGCCATATTTTAAAAACAAAGCCCTAAATGCGTATTGGTGTTTTCCATACAAAATTAATCAACAAAATAAAATATTTTGTAACGAAATTTCAGATCCATCATAAAACTTTTTTTCACAGTATGATGGATGTTTTAGGTTGTGATGTTAAGGACGTAGGACCTATATACTTGTCAGATTCTTTCATGAATATTTTCTGCTCTTGCAACCCCCGAATTTGTCAACGCATTTTTGTTCAAATCATTAGCATTGTTTTTGTTTTTCTTCAACGAATAATATCAGGTCTTTTTTGTTCTTTGTAAGCAGGCTTTTATTCATAGGAGGTAAGAAGTCACTAACGTAATAACCCAATTTTGTATGCGAGCGAAGAAACCAAAATATCTCAAAGGTTTTGGTTTTATTTATGTTGTTGTATTTTTTGTTGGTATGAAGAATGAATTCAATATCAAATAATTTGATTATGATTCAAACAAAATGGGAAGTTTCCTTTTGTTGTCTTTCAACAATCATTCCAGAGGGCCCTGTTTAATTTATGATAACTTATATCAGCTATTATTTCTTTTCTATTTCTTTCCCATCTCTAGCCCTTTCTTTGTGTATTTTGTTGTTTAGTTTCAGGCGTATCCCCAAACAATCACCTGCATGCTTTCTGTTTTTTTTATAATAATAATAATAGTAATAAATGGTATTTATATTGCGCACATATCCACCTTGTTAGGTGCTCAAGGCGCTCCTGTATTACCTGGCTAAGCTAGGCGTTCAGAGCGCACACAGCTTCTTAAGGAATTACTTCCTACCTGTACCCATTTACCTCACCTGGGTTGAGTGCAGCACATTGTGGATCAGTTTCTTGCTGAAGGAAATTACGCCATGACTGGGATTCGAACCCACGACCCTCTGTTTCAAAGTCCGGAGGCTAATCCACTGGGCCACAACGCTCCACGCTTTATGTCTTCTTCCATGTACATAAGTTATATAGTGTGTTTACATTCTTTGTAATATTGCTATATTATTGATTTGTTTATTTTATATGAAACTTGATGTAACCTGTGTAATGTCAATAGGAAGAAAATAAATGTTCAATAATGAATAGAATTGAACATATTCCAATTGTCTAGTGAAAACTGTCATTGATTTTTGCATTTTGTATTCATCATTTTACTTTGTCAGACAATCAGGAACCTGTTGTCACATGCCCGGCTGACTTCACCACCGATTCAACAACTGTAACATTCACGGCGACTGTGACAGACAATTTCGACCCTTCACCAACATTAACCTATGCCCCACTAGGACCAGGAGACACCTTTCCTCTGGGTCAAACGACAGTTACTGTGACAGCCACGGACAGTTCATCAAACCAAGGCACATGTTCATTTACTGTTACAGTTGTGGGTAAGTATAGAGGAATCCTTCCATTAATTATTTTGCGAGTGTTTTTCTTTTCTACCATTCGTTTTGAGATGCAATCGCCACACGAGATAGATCGCGCTATCATTCACCAGTGTGATCAGTATTACACATGGGCGATCAAGTATGTTCATGATTGTCTTTCAGGTAGGTAACACATGTTACAGTCCATATTGTGGACATTGTATGATTCGTCACAGTGCACAATGCATGTTTTGTGTACTGTGACGAGATATTATCCGTCGTAGTTTAATGCAAATGATACAGCACTATCAAGGTACCACTCAGACATAATCAGTTGTGATCAGCTAGGAGCATTTCATGCTATAGCAATACATGTATATTGAATATGGAAGTTTAAAAGTTCCACCCAAATGTTCAGATAATCATCTCGTTCTGTTTGTTTGCATCCTGAGAAAGAGATATTAAGATGTTATGATCTTAGACCTCTGTCAATAACCTGAGAAATAGATGATGAAATGACAAAGATCTAAGATCTCGTCATATCTACATCTGTGAGAGAGATGATCAGATGACAAGATCTCGGATCTCGTCATGTCTACATCATGTTGAGATGGTCAGATGACAAGATCTTGTATCTCATCATTGTCTACATCATCCTGTGCGAGAGATGATCGGATGACAAGATCTCGGATCTTGTCATGTCTACATCCCGAGGGAGAGAACGTCAGATGATTTTTAAAAGAGATTATAATATGCCATGACCTATATGTCTGCACTCTGAGAAAGAGACGATCAGAATCGATTAGACGATCTCGGATACAAGATTATATTCATGGCATCATCTCTCACTCGTTATACAGTGAGGTCTAAGATCATATCATACCATCATCTTTCATATGGGATGTGGACGTGGTGAG
Source organism: Lytechinus variegatus (assembly GCF_018143015.1). Taxonomy (NCBI): domain Eukaryota; kingdom Metazoa; phylum Echinodermata; class Echinoidea; order Temnopleuroida; family Toxopneustidae; genus Lytechinus; species Lytechinus variegatus. Next base: position 62,814,965 of record NC_054740.1, read on the forward strand.
GGATGATTGTCCAAACCCAAACATCTGGGCTCCGTAACAGAAAGGTTTGCGATGGATTGTAAACATGAAAGAACCTCACTGATTGGTCCCTGGTCAGTATTTTAAACCTAATGCGCGTGTAACATTGATATTGATTGGTCAGTTTATTTAGCGATTGATCTTTGAGTTACGGTGCCCTGGTTGGAACTTTAAAGTTTCCATATTAGAGACATGGAGCTGTTATAAAAAGCATAACTCCAGGAGAGAAACTTTTGTTTATAACACACATTATCATCGGCGTTACTGCATCACAAATTGCGATCAATCATTTATACGTGTGATCTATCATGACGGGTGATTGATAGCGCTATCCATCTCGAGTGGTGATAAGTTCCGAAACTACCCATTATCGACTAGACCTCAGCTGCAGAAGCCCTTCTTTTTACCTGACAAATACTTTTCAACATAGTTGTTTTCCTATATTAAATTCACTGTCAAAATAGATATTGTGCTAAACTGATATTTCCATTTATACCGTCACACTTCTTTTTAAAAATATAAAACAAGATGTATGCATTATCTGCAAACTATAAATCGATTGTTATGACTACGTCAGCATGAGAAATATTCATGGATATAGAAACATGTTGTAGTTGTCGGCTATTCGGACTACTGCGATTGACAGAAATATGAGTCGAGAAATAACATTACTATCATCATGATCATGTACAGCAATTTAGGCCCTATGCATTTCCAGAATGGAATTTCAGGTAAAATTCGAGCACATTGCTCAGTCAAAATACACAGATTTTTCAGATTTGTGGTTTTGCATTGTTTATTTTGTCTTTCAGACCATTCTCAGTGTCTCACTTGTCTCTTTTATATTAGTCATCTCCGTCTATTTCATTTTTCTTTTCGTTTACTAATTGAATTCCTGATCACTTCTCAATGTGGCAAATGATCTAAATAGCCTCAAACATTTTTGTCATCTTTATATATTTCTGCGTTTTATGTAATACATTTCCATTTTTTGTTGCCTTACCCTCTCTCCACCAACCCCCTTATAACCACTACCTCCCCCTACACCCCCCACACACACACACTCACACACACATACACACACACTTCTATCAAATAACCCTCTATACAGAACCAACCACTACAACTACGACTACGGCCGCCACTACGACTACTACTCAAGAAAGCAATGTTGGTTCCGGTGGTTTCGGTGGTTCCGGTAGTTCCAGTAGTTCCGGTAGTTCCAGTGAGGACAGTTCTTCAAACGAGTCTGATTAGCGTGATAAAAGTATTCCCATACGCCGAGTATTAGACTTGGCCCATTTTAAAAGCAACGTTCTTCCACACGAACAAGTTGATTTGAATGAAAAGAACAAAATGAATCGAAACTATCGCTGAGAAAGTATCAGGATCTGATGTGAAATAAGAAAGTTACAGCATTCGCTTATTTTGGGAAAATGGGTGGTATAAAAATAAGGAAATCATTGACGTAATACACTCGCTAAATGATTTGTATTATTTCAAATACGGATTCCTTCAATTTATTTCCTATCAGTGACAATAGTAAGCATGGATGACTCGGTCTTGGATATGTAGATTTGTCATAATTTTTCTCAAATCTAAATTAAGACACCGAATTCTTTTATTTTTTATTCAGCACATTGCAAAGAAAATAATGATGGTGTGATACCACATAATGTTATGCATAACAGTTTTGTAAAATTTAGTGAATCTTTGAGATATTATTACTTTCTTATTTTACATCAGATATAATGAAATAAGTTTGATATACTTGTTTGAGCTTTCTCTTATTCAAATCATCTTGAATTGAATTGAAATTTATTATCTCCTTACCGGGATTTCCCTTTCACCTGGTAAAGTTTACAAATGCTGAGATCACAAATATAAATAAACATGTTGGTTGAGATCAACTTAATTTGAACTTACTTGTAACAGGAAGTAATTGAAACATTTTGTTAGGGTGGACTTCAGTTAATTTTATTATATTCGACCCCAAATTATGTCTTTGGAATTTAATTTCATTAACAATATTTGTGTTCATTTTGTTATGCTCGTGGTGTTTTTTATGATAACTGTATATATGAACAAGTCGATGTAAGGTTTATCGCGGGAAGCCAGTACTGTGGCAGAACGAATAAGTCATGAAAAAATGATGATAAATAAGTGATTAACATTTATTTTTGTAATATCTCTTCTTTGTATTAAAGGATAAAGATCTGAAATAAATCAGTAAATAATATTATATTCCTATATTACTTATCAAATAGTTACATTTGCTGGACTGAAATATATTTAAATCTTAGATACTCTGATAGTCTCGTATGAAATAACGTCGCAATTACAGAGTATATTGAATTTTTCTTCTTCTTCGCAGATTGTCTCATTTATGAATAATTGTATATATTTTCAATTTACTGAAATGGACGATTCGATATTCTTCGTTTTAATATACATGTAGAACGATAATCATTCCTGGAACTGTATTCTACCCCGACTCCCCGAGGGGTTACGTTGAGCAAAATATTAGGGGACAAATGACACTGTTAAGAGCATTTCCATATTGCTATCCTACATTATTCGTCATAATATTATTTTTTGTTATTGTCATCATTATCATTTTTTCAAATATTTTTTAATTATTATCCTGGCTATTATTATTAGGCAAATTACTTTTCATTGATATCATCACAACGACTATTATCAGATCATGATCATTATTATTATTACCATTATTATCATTATTATTATTATCATTGTTATCATTATTAGCATTATTATTATCATTTTTATTACTAGAATCATTATTGTTATTACTATCATCATCATCATCATCATAATTATGACCATTTATTAAAAAAAAAGAATCATTGTCTTCTGTACTACATTGCTATCGATGTTTTTTTTTAAATATAATTTACCTAGACCTATATATTTCCACCCACTTTCTCCCTTTGTAATGAGCCAATTGAACTTTTCAGGATTAAGGTCTAATGCAAACATTCTGAGTGCATGACATTGCAGAGTATATTTGTTGTGGTTGTTGGTTGCGGTGGCTGTGGTTGATGTGGTGTCTTTCATGAATATTTTTATTCGTGTATATATTAAAACCAATATAGTTTTAAAAAGGGAGATATTATGAATAAATGCTATTTCTTTTGTAAACATCACACGGCTCTTTCTGTCTCATTCATCATAATATTATTCGTGGGTTGTAGAATATGACAAACATAATTATCAACTCGGATGTCCGCTTTGATTAAATGACAGCATCAATAAAGTATTTAGCTGAATGTGTTGCGATATCGGTGTTTACTTTGGCAACAAATTACCTCTCAGTAAATTGGGTTATCGTGTTCATTCTATTAAATTATTTGCTCCTCTGCCATACAAGTTTAAACAGTTTGTTTCAAAGGTAATGTCGCCAAAAAGGGAAACATATCGAGAATAAACTAATAAAGCTGAAGGGAAGTCAAATATGTGAAAATAAAAGAAATTTCGTAGAAGCGACAGTGTTAATCTTCTCACACGGTGGATTTAGAATCGGTTGACAAAATTTGTCAAAATAGAAAGGATTACGGAAAAGGAAATACCAATACTAAATAATGGAAAAAATTGAAAATGGATAAAAGTTTATTTCTGTGTCTTTCATCATCAGATCGAAAATGTTTGATGAAACAGTGCAGGAAAAAATCCTTTATGGCCATAACCTCTATATGATAGGATCAAAGTCAGTCATGAACTTTGTTGTTAAATTACATCGTGTCTGCGTGTTGACTTTACTTTGCCACAGTCAAGGTTGTCCATTCCAAATGCAGGATCAATTGAAATATTCTTTTATTGAATAAATATGGATATTGATATCCTGGTTATTCGTCGTGAGTTAGGATCAGATTAATATACTGAATCAACAATTCTTGGCTTTGACAAATATATCTGTATAGTTCTGAAACCGGAATATATAGTTCACAGATTGCGGTTCAATCAATGGCATCATCAGACCATGGAAGATCAATATTCATCTCGGTATTAATTAGACCATAGTATTGTGATAGTTCTCAGTCGCAGACTTTATCCAATTCATTACGATCACTCTCAGTCTTCTTCAGCTCTGTAAGTCTTAAAGGGATGGTCCGGGTTGAAAATATTTTATATCTATATTTAAAAAGAGTAAAATCAACAGAGCAAAATGCTGAAAATTTCATCAAAATTGGATAACAAATAACGAAGTTATTGAATTTTTAAGTTTGTCAATATTTTGTGTTATATGCACATCGTCATGAATATTCATTAGGTGGGCTGATTGTCATATCCCCACTTTCCCTTTATGTTATTACATGAAATCGTAATTGTTTCTTTCAAACATGTGTATAAAAAAACATGTGTCTCCATTGTGAAGAAATAAGTTGCGACAATAAAAAACTAGTGCCCTTAATCAGTTGTCAATCCAATTGTTATAGTTCTAGGAGAAAAGTTTTGAATAAAACTAATTTCAAATAATAAAATACAAAAGAACGAATGGGAATATGACATCATCAGCCCCCTAATGAATATTCATGAGACATGCCTAGAACTGTTTTACCGGAATAATGCAAATCTTTTAAATTTTCAGCATTTTTGCCCTTTGAATTTTACTATATATATTGAGATATAAATATCATCAGCCTGGATCACCTCTTTTAACTCGAAAGCTATCGTTTTTCTTTCAAACTTTAAATGAGTTTAAGGCCAACATAACAGGCTTTGCCATTTCGAAAAGAAAACCCCGCGGGGGGGGTCGTTTACCTGATATAAATGTTTTGCCCATAATCAGATTTCCCCATGACTGCATGCCTATGCGCAGACCCATCGGTATATGACTTGACTTAATCCTCCGTTGTGTTTTCGATTGTTTTTTTTGGGGGGGGGGGCAAAAATTAGTTTCATGACCAAGAAAATGAAAAAAGAAAGGGAAATGGTAAATTTGACATTATTTTCGATTATTAGGCCATAATCACCCACGAAATGATTCCTTCTGACTAAGCAACAAATTGTTTGAAATTCTGTCGCCAAAAAGAATATACTTATTTGCTCCCAAGAATATTTTACATGACTGAAGTCAAAGGTAAAAGGGGTGTGGTGCCTCTCAACCACCAGCTCTTGCCCCCTTTCTTGTCCCTTTCAGAGGTCAAAGCTAAGCGGCAAGCCAATAATTCATATCTAGAACAAAGAGAGGCCCAGTGACTAGCATGTAAACCTGTTCTCTCATGCATGCTTGTTAGGCCTACGATTCAAAGTATTTTCAAGAGGAAATCCGTCTGTATGATTTAGTCATTCCTTCTTTTCTTTAATATGATAAAAATCTGAAATGAGAATAGAAGACATTTAAAAGTTGGGAAGTCGACATGACACTGTCCCTTTTCGATGCACTTGAATTAAATTTACCCGCAGTGTGGTATTGACATTGCGGTGTTCAGGGACTCATTGTTTCCTATTAATTTCAAATGATAAAAGATAAAAAAATAATCTCAAAACCGCTTCCTTCGGAGGGTGGATAAGGTTGACAGTTGTTAACATCAAGGTCTCAAAGGCCGGCCAGCCATAAGTGCTGAGTTCTGACTCCGCCCCTTTTTTGCAAAAGCTTCAACAGTCTTCAATATTCCGCTTGGCCAAAGGAAAAGGAATTATCTAATCGTGCCCTTACGGAGGTACGATCAGATATTTCGTGTTTCTGATTTCGAAACGGAAAAGGGAAACGAGAAGGCGCGCTCAATTTTCTGTTTCGTGAAGGTGATACAGAAAAGGAAACGAGATTTCAATTCAATTTTTGGTTTCGTGAACGCAAAACAGAAAAAGGAAACGTGAGTTACGATTCAATTTTTCCTTTCGTGAAGGCGAAACAGAAAAAGGAAACGAACATTTCAATTCAATTTTGTGTTTTTCAAAGGAAAAACTAACAATTAATATACAAAACAGTAAAATGGAAAAGTGAACACTTTTTCTGTTTTCCCGTTTCACATAGTTTATTCCTGAATAAAACATATTGAAAAATTACCGTTTTTCTGTTTTCAATCTCGAAAATAGAATAAATTTTCACTCGGGATGGGGGGGGGTCATTAACTCCAAAAAGCTGTCAATATTTTCCTTCCGATGTGTTGTCTTTTTTTTACTTTCACATTTTATTTTTATATTTTTTAATTATTATTATATATTCCCAGCAATAATTGGCTCAGTTCATCTGGCCTGTTTCCAAAATGTTTGTTGCGTGTGACAATATTTACCAGCTGCCGTAATTTTTTGATAGCGTTGCACCAGTCTTTGGGAATAAGTTATACGGTTTATTCCGTTAAAGACATCACGCAGTTCATGGACTACAAAAATGAATAACGAGAAGGCAAGCAGGGAAACCACAAGAAAATCAACATTGAATGAAACACAAATAAGTTACCATGGTTATATTATGTTAATATAAAGAGATTTGTTTAAGTGTATTACACTCTAACTATTTTCAACCCTCCTCCCCTATGCCCTGAAACAAGTATTGTTTTTAATGGGAAAATTTGTTGTTCTCAAGGCAGGTTTTCACCTAAAAAAATTGATATCGTTTTTTTTTCTTGGAATGGGGTTACAGAAGTTACACACATGTGTGCCATATCACGTCACACATGGCAAATTGGAGGGGATGGATACGACGCATTTATCCTCCACATTATATATGTTTTAGGCGTTGAGACTCAAATCTACTACCACCACCACCATCCTCATCATCACCACTATCATCACCATCATCATCACCACCATCATCGTCACCATCATCATCATCATCATCATCTTTATATCATCGCCATCATCATTACCATCACCACCATCATCACCATCACTGTGGCGTGTGATACGTCAAACAAACAGTACCCAAGAATCAGATGGTGGTATACACGCAGACAGTGTGAGTGGTTCAATCTGCAATTTTAATACAGAGTAATCAATAATAAGTATAAATACTGATAGTAAACGGACTTGAGCATAAACAAGCCATATAGAAATAATATATCTTTTGTATCAGATTTCCAAAACAAAAACAAATAATGTTGACCTTCACTTCAACTTGCAAATCCATTCGACAACACTGAGAGTGACCTTGGTATGCTTAAAAGGTCATATCGATTACTATAGGCCTACTGAATTTCATGTAAATTAACCTTAAATTCACTTTTTTGTCAAACATATTTCTTAACTGCAAATAGATTAAATAAGTCTTTAAAACGCGTCTATGTTTACTTCTTGCATATGTTAACGTAGTAAATAAAGGCCTGGTCACACCGCCCGAGCGTTGTTGGAGCGGTCGTGGAGCGGAGAGAAAAAAATCATTACCGCTCGCTATCGTTCCCCACCGTTTAACCAAAGTTGGCCTCCGTTACGGCAGCGCCGAATACGCTTGGCCACCGCTGATGGTCCCTCCTACCGCTCCGAAAGTTTTGAGCTGCTAAAAATATTGCGAGTGGTGAGGAGCGGGCAATTTTCCGCTCCAGCAAAGTTGACTACCGCTCTAACAACGCCCAGTCAAAGTTTGGCACCGCTAGACGAAAGTTCGTGAACGCTTGGGTCCGCTAGGCCAACGCAGAAATCTTGAACGCTGGACAACCGCTGTTTCGCCAGCGTTGCTCGGCCGCTGATCAAACGGTTCACAAACTTTGGTGGAGCGGTTGTTTTCCGAGCGGAAACGGGATTGCTCGATCCATTGTGGTGATGAACCTTGGTTTAGCGTTGGTATGGAGGTGTCGGAGCGTTACCAGAGTAATTGTGGCGAGTACAATGAGTAGCTGCATAAATATACACTCTCTTTGTCTTCATGATCATAGTGTTAAACCCCGTCGAGCCGACGCCCGCATGCGCAGAACTCCGCTCTATCAACGCTCGAGTCACCGCTAAACCAACGCTCGCGACCACTCGCCACCGTTAAACCAACGCTAAAGCTACGCTGGCTTCAGCGGTGCCCATGTTTTCGAATTTTGTGAGCGTTGACGAGCGTTGTCGAAATTCGACCCTCTCTCCCTACCGCTCCACGACCGTTCCAACAACGCTCGGGCGGTGTGACCAGGCCTTAAAGGACAAGTCCACCCCAACAAAAAACTTGATTTGAATAAAAAGAGAAAAATTCAACAAGCATAACACTGAAAATTTCATCAAAATCGGATGTAAAATAAGAAAGTATCGCTTCATTTCACAAAATAGTTATATGCACATCTCAGTCGATATGCAAATGAGGAACTGATGACATCACTCACTCACTCACTATTTTTTTTTGGTATTTTATTATATGAAATAAAAAATATTTTAATTTTCTCGTCATTGTCATGTGAAATGAATTTTCATTCCTCCCTGAACACTGGAATTCCATTATCTTAACATTTTGTGCTTCAGGCAAGGAGGTCCTAATCGTCAAATTCGTAAAAATTTAAATATTGTATAATTCAAACAATAAAAAGCAAAAGAAATAGTGAGTGACATCATCGACTCTCTCATTTGGATGTAACTGGCTCGTTCATAAAACTATTTTGTTAAATAAGCAAAACTTTGAAACTATATAACTTTTTTATTTTACATCCGATTTTTATGAAATTTTCAGCATTGCGCTTATCTGATTTTTCTTTATTGATTCAAATCAACAATTTTTCTGAGGTGGACTTGACCTTTAACAATGCATTCATCACGTGCCGGAAGGCGCCAAGTTCAAGTTTCTTGCCTTCCATACACAACTACGTCACGTTAGACTGTACCCTTCACATTACGTAATGCATAGAAGGTGTACACATATACGGTGTTTTCATTTTAACAAATTCACTCTACCTACACCGGGGACCTACATAACTTTGACACATTAATTTCATTACTTAAGA